>NC_136495.1:73868050-73893050 GCF_053919585.1 Euprymna scolopes | reverse complement strand
TATATGCCTCTCCATGGGAAAATCCAGATTAGAAAGGAGGCAACTGTAAAAATCCACAGGTTCTTGTGGAACAGAGATACGTATCATAAACGAAAGCAGAAAATAAGAAAGGTGTTAAAATCAGAGACAAAAAAACATAATGGTAAAAGTATAATCCGATTCTAAAAAAAGACACTTAACAACAGCAATAGCAGCAGCAACAACAACAACAACAACAACAGCAATGACAACAACAAGGATATGGCTCAATGGTTAACGACACGAACTGACAACCTGGGTGTGTCAAGTTAGAATCCAAGTTGTTCCATTGTAACACTTTCACATAAGGACGTTGGCAAACAATAATAGCAATAACATCAACAACAGCAATAGCAAAAACAACAACAACAACAACAACAACAACAACAACAGCAGCAGCAGGAGCAATAACACAAGAGCGTAGAACAAAGCAACTTTATCATTTTTGTTGATTGGTTATAATAACTTTATTCATAGAATCAAAACGAGTTCATAAAATACGGATTAGAGTAAATCACCATAACAATAACCATAGCTGTTATTCATTAACCAATTGTGGGTGTAGAAAAAAAAGTGGTAATGGGCAGGCAGGCTCGAACCCGTGATGCAAAGGTGGAAAAGAAAATTAAAGAAAACCTGACGTCTTACCCCTACTCCATGACGCAACGAGAAATGTGAAGCATTCAAATTAAATGGAGTCAAATAAAAGAGGACTTGCAGAAATGGTGTTGCTTTAAAACCTCCCACGAAGGTCGTTTTTAATGTGGGGGAAAAGCAGCCACCCCCCAAAAAAAAGAGATGCACTCTGGCAGTATCCAAATAAATAGTAATTATCTCAGTATGAAGGGTTTCCCCTACATTGACCAAGGACCAATTACAGAACAGATACTACCCGCAGAAAGACAAACAAACACTCGAAATGAGGGAATTTTTTATAACTCGATCAGAAATTGTCTGAGTAATTTGGTAGAGACCGCAGTGGTCAAATTTTTTTTTTTATTATGACCCCTTTAACATTTATTGTTTTGGGCTGAAATCAAGTTATTAAGTTAGATCCATGCCCAAGGAACCTATATCTAAAATTTCAATTGTTTATACCCAAAATTGCCGGAGGAGTTTGGTAGAGTTCTCAAAGGTCAAATCATTGAACTTTGTCCCTTTAACAGCCAAATTTCTGGCTGAAAATGGATTCCAAAGATTTTCCCAAATCTCAATACCTTGTATATCAAGTTTCGAGTCTAGACTGAAAATTGACAGAGTTATTGTGTCTGGAAATATACACAGACAGACAGACATGCACACAGACATACAGACATACAGGCACTTTCGCTTTTATAGATATATAGATATAGATTATTATTATTATTATTATTATTATTATTATTATTATTAACATTAATAGGATCAGAATTGCTATTACTGTTGCTATCATTAATGATTTTTTTTCTGTGTATATTTATTATTAATTGCATGTTATTCGGCGTTGGATTAACAGTCACAAATGTAGCAGCAATTCTTTCTCTACAAAACAACCCAACTAAACCCTATGAATAAATATATTCAAAAACTAAAGTCCTTTTCCTAAACTACTAGATTTTGGCATTAAATAACCTGAAAAGGTTTGATATGCCATTAGATAAAAATAAACAAACAAACAAACAAACATAAACGCACAATGTCAATATCTGCTCCTTAAGCTCAAGTACTACCGAACAAGAACAACAGGAATCAACCGAGGTAATGGAAACTCAACAGCCTTGATACTCACCTACACCTATCATTCCAAATCTGGCGGCTAAATCCAATGACTTGGGGGAGAATCCCTGCATATGAACAAAAAAGGAAATGAGCAGGAAGAAGCAGCTCAGAATGTCAAAACATGGACAGTGATTTTACCAAATCAAAAAGATTCTATGAGGCTGAATGTTATAATAGATTTTGTTAAAAGCAATATTTTACCCACGTGCATAAAACCACAAATAAAAAGCGGCTTATGGAATGGTTATGGAATAGTTATGGAATGGTTATGGAATAATTGGAATGGTTATGAAATAGTTATGGTACAGTGAGACTAAAGACAATATGTACTGTTTTATTTGCAACCTAGAAGCCTCATCAAACACAAAACTGCACTATTTTGTGAAAGTTTCAATGACTAGAAGAATGCATAGTTACTCATTGACACAAGTTAAGTTCGATGCACAAAACTGCGGTCCTGTACTTGGTCAATCTCTGAAAAGATAGAGAAAAAATTAATGCTGCTCTGATGAAACAACTTGAAGATGAGAAGAAATGTTGAAAGGGGATGATTTGCATCATGACGAGTTGCACCAAATAAATAAATGATGATTCTTAGCCATAGCTCCATGTCATGGAAAATTGTGAAATGTGGAAGCTGATAAAGTTATAGCAAATGTCTTGAATGCATTTGCGTGATGAAATTCACTAACAAACTAAGGGTCTGCAAAAACCGGGCACGATAATGCGGGTGCTAACAAAAGAGATGGGTGATGCGGATGCTAACAAGAGAGATGAGTATTTGAGTGGTGATTTTGAAGTCATCTTTGCTACTCATCATATAACACTACTCGCTGCCTAGGTCAAAAAGATAGCCAAGAAATTTCTCAGCAAGTTAAAACACCTAGATGAACCATGAACGCTCTGGTTATTATCAGGCCACTTTAACAACACGCAAAACACCAAGTGACTAATCTACTGACCGCATGGAGTCCCGTACTTCATGAAGATCAAGTATCCTCAATCTGTGATCGTTATTGGGTGTTTCCAGTGAAGTTTCCAGATCATGATTTCACACATTTAAAAAAAAGTACTCAAACTTAATTCAGATGGCTGTACTGAGTTGCTGTTAGTTGTTGTCAAGTGCAGACTTTTTTTTAATGTTATTTCACTCCATACAAGGTATAGTACCATTTGGATGTAAGAGGGTACTATTTGGACCCAATTCTACAGGAACACTATTTAAGTAGTTGAGCAGCGAGATGTCTGTACATAGCACACTTGATCTTATGCGTATCAGTACAGTCAGGGAAGCAGTGATGCAGGAAGGAATTTCAAAGTCTAGCAGTTTGGGAGTATAAACTATTAGAGTAGAAGGCTGCCCGGCATCTAGGAATCTCTACAGTGTAGGGGTAGGATTTGCTGCTTGTTGGGTGTGTGACTAATGGGGTCCGTGCAACACCAGATAAAGAGGGAAGAAGCAATAAAGCAGTGCCCTGACTCAACGGGGTAGCTGTAAAGTTAAAAAGTGCAAGAACTTTCTTGTCAACCTGATAGATTAATATTATTTGTTTGTTTTTTAAATAGAAATTAGTCTTTATAAGTTTTTACAATTGATAAAATACGAAATCAGTGATTCTGAAAAAATGTGTTGTATTAAATTTCCCTGGTGTTCATGAGAACAGTGGCAGTATACTGCAGTCCAAGAGTTAAAAATTACCTCTTGTTTCTTTTATTTATGATTTTAAAATGTTAAAATCAGTGAAATTGATTAAAAAAGATATGGACCAGTACTAGGCATATTTGACTGCAGAAATATTTATTTATGTAGTTTCTAAAAAAACTATTGACCACAAAAACAAGATAGACAGACGTATTTTCATTTATATATGAAGGGCGTTCCAAAGTTAATTCCTCTTTTTTATTCTGACAGAATGGATCAGAGGGGATTGCAAATTGCATTGTTATGATGATTGAACTTATGCATTGATGACTGGAAGTTTCATCTCTCTATTGCAGGTATTGACAGCATGAGATTAAGAAAGCAACCCCTGTCCTGGATGTGCATCAGAAGCAGAGATGTATCATTGAATTCCTGGCAAAAGTGCATTGATAATGGTGGTGATTATGTAAACAAAATAAATTCTCGAGCACACTTTTGGAATGACCCTTGTATGACAAATGCGCTCCAAATACTTATGCACAGCCATTGTTTATCATTGGCAAAAGTGCATTGCGAATGGTGATGACTATGTAGTAAACTAAATTCTGGAGCACAAATGGTTGCTTGTTTTAATGGTACAACTCACGTTTTTGTAGCTCTTCATTTTTTTTTTTAGTTAGAAAGTAGGAGGCATTACTTTGGAAACAATCGTCATGACACAGTGCACTCCAAATGTTCATGCACAGCCATCATTCATCGCTGGCAAAAGTGCATTGAGAACGGTGATGACTATGTAGAAAACTAAATTCTGGAAGACAAAACTTGCTTGTTTTAAAGATACAACTCCTGTCTTTGTAGCTCTTCAACTTTTTTAATTAAAAAAAATAAATAGAAGGCTTTAGTCTTGAAACAATTTACATTGACATTGTTTGATAATTATGTTTTTACAAGAGAGTATTTCTTGCTCATCTCTGTATAAAGAAATAGACATAGAGGCTATATAGAAGTGACATGGGGTCAACATACCAAGTTCGAGTTGTAGCTAGGCTACTGAATCATTTCCACTAATAACTTTGGGAAATATATGAATTTATACTTCCTCTCTCCAGCTATGAATCTCTATCTCTACTATTATATAAAATGAACTTTGTCTGTGTGTGTGTGAGTTTGTTCCCTACGAACACCGAAACAACTGAGCCGATTTTTTAAAAATTTCACACAAATGTACTTCATGTATCTGACAGTGTTCTTAGAGAGGTTTTTTTTTATCGAAATACCTCTGATAAGTATCGATAATCAAGAAAATCTTATGAAAGAAGGAACAAACGATTTTGGCCAAAGTTAACAGCTTAATAGCCTAATATCATAAGTGTATTTGAGAAGTTTATCACTGCACAAGCAAAAAGGCTAAGCATATAACGTCAGCAGTAGGGTCTTTTATATGAAAAGGGCGCTTTTGAAGTGAATGTTTCTGTTTAGAGCACAGTTAACCATGATACTTGACTTTTGCATTTTAAACTTTAATTCAAGCTGTTATATATAAAACTAATTTAATTAAATAAATAGTAAGTTCTCTACAGTGCAATATAAACTACAATATATTGTGAACTAAACCACTGTGGGGAGGCATGTGAAACTTCCTCCTAGTGCACCACAATGGGGTTGCAACTAAAGCAATTAATCGGTTTTATTGAAAAATGGGCGATTGCACTGATTTTGATGACAATAAAAATATGGGAGTGTTATCATTCAATCCCGGGCAACGTCGAGTCTCCCTACTTGTAGTATGATAGACGAGACTTCTAAGCCGTCATTGTTTAATTAGTCTAGAAGAATGAAATTTCTGAAATAGCACCAGTCTTTTTCTTCTTATCCAAGACTTCTTCTCTGAACAGAACTAAAGCAATAGCAGTCCTGCAGAGATGCGGTCGAAGATTGTTCACTGCTTTCTTTATTGTAGACTACTCGCACAGGCATCATTACAGAGGTTATTCATTGTCGCGAAATGATGTCGCTATTTACTTGAAAAAAAAGATGACGTCATAAAAGAATGATGGTATCTTTTGTTATCTTTTGAAAAAAATGAAGCTTGTTTGTGATGTCATCCATTTTGAAGTGAATGTATAATTTCCTTTTTGATTACTTAAGATTAGTGAATGGCTGTAATTTTATTATTATTTTTTTTTTTTGCTAACGTGAATGCAAAGGGTATGATGTATATATATATATATATATATATATATATATATATATATATATATATATATATATATATATATATATATGGTGGTCAAGGTCTGGTGTGGACGTGTGTTAAAAGCACACAGATGTCTTAGCATCATACTGTGCTTCTCCCAGACAAATCAACCACATGTGCACGCCGTGACCACTGCCACACAGACGGGGCTCTGATGAACGGTGAGTGTCCTGCGCCGTATAACTGGACCTCCACTGACTTGTGGGCCAAGGTTCTTTTAACCAAAGGCTAAGGGTGACGTAACCCTGACAGAAATCTCCAGAGGAGCTTAAGCCCTGTCAGCTGCGGCATACATGACCTGTCGCGGGGGGGGGGCAAGAAAAACTGTTCTCTCGTCTTCTCCCCACTCCACGGTTTCACACAACAGAATGACCGTTTGACTTTCCAGCAGAGTGAGAGAAAGAAGAAGAGGGAATGCGGATGAATAAACCCATACAACAACAGAACGAAAGCGAGGCTTGTTTGACCTACTTAGGTCTTTTTTTCTATAACTTTCTTTTTTTCTACAACTTTCTTGTTTGTTTGTGTTTTTGACAAATAATCACAAACTAAATGAACGATGGTTTTTCTGTGTCAGACGAAATCCATGTAAATACAATCGTTGTACCCTAAACCGTAATTCGATTGTAGGGATTTTGCCTAGAGTTTAATGACCTTCGTTATCTCATTTTTGAGAGCAACGTCACTGGTAAGAAACTTTCGCCATGAAGACAGCGTTGTTTTGACAAAAAATCTAAGCTCGGCAGGGGGCTAAGAGTCCCCCGAATCGGAGATCCACTTCACTTGCCGAAGGATCTTGTGCAATGACAGCAGCAGCAGTTCCAGCAACAACAACAGCAGCAGCAGTAATTTGAAGAGTCCTTTTCAGGGCTAGGTACTCCGAAAGACCTTTCCCTTCATTTACTCTGCTAGCTTTCCAGACAGCAGCAACAGCAGCAGTAGCCGTAGCAGTAACTCAAAGAGCCCTTTTCAGGGCTAGGTTATATGAAAGGCCTTCCCCTTTGATTTACTGCTTGTCGCCTCCTGCACTTCCAGTTTCCTGCAGCCCTTCCTGCGACACTTGCCTGCCTACAGCCTGCAACGCCTGCCAGCACCTTTTCCTGCACATCCTGCCTGCAGCCTGCGACGCCTGCCAGCACCTTTTCCTGCACATCCTGCCAGCAGTCTTTTTCCTGTATTTCCTGCTCCAGTTTGCTGCGACCCCATTTCCTGATGTCCAACCTCCCTGTGGTGCATTTCATTCCTGCATTGCGGTTCCTCTATATACCCGTTCCGTTTCCTGACGTTCACCAGAGTACACCAACATCCAATTTTTCCAGCTCTCGTTCTTAAAGACACCAGGCACACCAACGTCCAACAGTCCCGAGCACACCGACGTCCAGCTGTCCAGAACAAAACCTACTTTGTATATATAAATTAAAAAAAAAATTTTTTTTCATCCTTAACAAATAAAAGGACGATTTTTGTCCTTTAAACGAGCATCCCTTGTCGGTCGTTCTTCCTTTGCCTTGTTCACCGTTTTCTTTTTGCCTGTGTCTATCTTCAAGTTGTTGGGTCGACTGTCTCCGGACGATCGGCCCCGCAACAGACCCACCAGCGTGTAGAGTATGCTCTGATGCCCAGCAACCTAAATCCCAGTCATGGATCAAATGCATGGTAGGTGGAGAAGGCTCCCATAAGCCATGGTGAAAACAACCTCTCTAGTCTTTCCTCACTATAAAAAGCTTCAAGCACAGTCATTACTTAATGTGCAATGGAATACACCTTTTGCAATCAGTGTGTATCTCGGTAACAAAAAGGCTGGCTGTAGTCTGAAACAGTAAACGGACATTCAATGAAGACTGATGCAAATATGGGCGTGAATGGCAATAAAGGCTCTGGAACTTCCAGGATCTGGCCTGGTAGGTATTCAGGGCACCACAGCTTGGATCGGTCATCAGTGGCTGTGCTGGACTATAGAAGGTTCATAGAGGTGACTGTCTGGCACGTGCTGCTAGTTACACTCATGTTTGGGTCTTTTGAGCCAGAGATATATTAAGTAATGGCAATACTCGAGTTGCTGCCATAATAATAATAATAATAATATATATATATATATATTTCAATTTTGATAATGATAATGATGGCAACTTTCTGTCTTATGAGATAATGTCGTTGTGCATCTAGTCTGGTGCACTGCAGCCTCTGCTATTGCTATAAAGTTCGGAGCTGGAATTGTCTCTCCAGACGCAGGCCTGTGTGGGTAATGATAATAATACGTTTGCCCAGTTATTAAGGTCTCTCTCTTGGCATCGCAGACAAAATCCAACAGAAAAGGAAGCCAATATAGTTGGAGCCAGCACAACTGCAAGAGTTTCTGGAAAGATGTTGCAGTGCTTCACCATCGGTCTATTGGCATTCCAAACCAGACTTTTTGTCAGGGTTTACTCAGTTAGCCATTGCCTTTCCCAAGGCATCCACAAGGCATCGGAGCTATTTGCCTACAGCTGGTGAAAATTTGAAAATATTTTCAATTTTGACGAAAATAAGAGAGATCCTTATCGTAGTTATGGTTTTTGAAAATAAAAGCGAAATCCTTACATGATTCTTTTTAAAATAATCTCAGGCGAAAGAAGTAAGAATTCTGTAACACTAAAGTTTTAAAATATTTCCAAATTTGGATAATGCCACTGCTTAAAGTAAGTGTATAGCGCAGTTTAGGTAGGAGTATTGCATGAATGCGAGGGACATAATGGATCCCTGTTGACAACACAGGATTGGTGTAGCTGTAACAAAGTAGGAAATTGAATAAAAAAACAAAGAAAATTAAAACAGTCATTAACAATGTTTTTTTTTTTTTAAGTTTAACCTATTTCAAACTGATGTAAATTATAGCACAGTAAAAATAATTAAATTAAATCAAAATTCACTTTTCTTTTCTTATATCAAATTATTTAATCTAAGAAAAATTCCATTTTTTTATTTGATTATTTAATTTAAAAACTTTTTTTTTTCATAGTATTTTCAAGTTAAATTCAGTTTTTACGATATTTTAGTTTATTCAATTGTAAGGTAATTTGCTAGAATAACATTTTAAATTTAGTAACCAACCAATAGTGAGGTGTTTATCTGCATGATTAAGATTTTAGTATGTTTTAGCAGTTTAAACAGATCTTGGGATGCAATTCTGAATTTTTTAGATTAGACATGAATGTTTATACTGCTTTGGTTACTTGGACAATAATTCTCACCCAAGATGAGAATAATTGTCCAAGTAACCAAAACAATACAAACAGATCTTGGTATGCTTTAGCAGTTTGAAAAGGTTTTGGTACGTTTCCATAGTTTGAACAGAAGTTGGTATAAAAAGTATTTATCCCAAAGATTCTTTCGAGAGCATCTCTCATCATCAGTGGTAGTAACGTATATCCAGTTTGACCAGATATTGGTGTGTTTCAGTAATTTGAACAGATCTTGGAATGTTTCAGTAGTTTGAATAGATCTTGGTATGTTTCAGTAGTTTGAACAGATCTTGGTATGTTTCAGCAGTTTGAACAGATCTTGGTATGTTTCAGCAGTTTGAATAGATCTTGGTATGTTTCAGTAGTTTGAACAGATCTTGGTATGTTTCAGTAGTTTGAACAGATCTTGGTATGTTTAAGCAGCTTGAACAGATCTTGGTATGTTTCGGTAGTTTGAACAGATCTTAGTATGCTTCAGCAGTTTGAATAGATCTTGGTATGTTTCAACAGTTTGAACAGATCTTGGTATGTTTCAACAGTTTGAACAGATCTTAGTATGCTTCAGCAGTTTGAGCAAATCTTGGTACGTTTCAACAGTTTGAATAGATCTTAGTATGTTTCAGCAGTTTGAACAGATCTTAGTATGTTTCGGCAGTTTGAATAGATCTTGGTATATTTCAGTAGTTTGAACAGATTTTAGTATGTTTCAGCAGTTTGAATAGATCTTGGTATGTTTCAGTAGTTTGAACAGATCTTGGTATGTTTCAGTAATTTGAACAGATCTTGGTATGTTTCAGTAGTTTGAACAGATCTTGGTATGTTTCAGTAGTTTGAACAGATCTTGGTATGTTTCAGTAATTTGAACAGATCTTGGTATGTTTTAACAGTTTGAATAGATCTTAGTATGTTTCAGCAGTTTGAACAGATCTTGGTATGTTTCAGTAATTTGAACAGATCTTAGTATGTTTCGGCAGTTTGAATAGATCTTGGTATATTTCAGTAGTTTGAACAGATTTTAGTATGTTTCAGCAGTTTGAATAGATCTTGGTATGTTTCAGTAGTTTGAACAGATTTTGGTATGCTTCAGCAGTTTGAACAGATCTTGGTATGTTTCAGTAGTTTGAACAGATCTTAGTATGCTTCAGCAGTTTGAACAGATGTTAGTATGCTTCAACAGTTTGAACAGATCTTGGTATGTTTCAACAGTTTGAACAGATCTTGGTACGTGTCAGTAGTTTGAACAGATCTTGGTATGTTTCAACAGTTTCAACAGATCTTAGTATGTTTCAACAGTTTGAACAGATCTTGGTATGTGTCAGTAGTTTGAACAGATCTTGGTATATTTCAACAGTTTGAACAGACCTTGTCATGTTTCAACAGTTTGAACAGGTCTTGGTATGTTTCAGTAGTTTGAACAGATGTTAGTATGCTTCAACAGTTTGAACAGATCTTGGTATGTTTCAGTAGTTTGAATAGATCTTGGTATGTTTCAACAGTTTGAACAGATCTTGGTATGTTTCAACAGTTTAAACAGATCTTGGTATGTTTCAGTAGTTTGAACAGATGTTAGTATGCTTCAGTAGTTTGAACAGATCTTGGTATGTTTCAGCAGTTTGAATAGATTTTAGTATGTGTCAGTAGATTGAACAGATCTTGGTATGCTTCAGCAGTTTTAACATGTCTTGGTATGTTTTAGTAGTTTGAACATGTCTTAGTGTGTTTCAGTAGTTTTAGCATGTCTTGGTATTGTAATGGTATAGCTTGGCGAAACCCTAAAATTACCAGTGGTTTAATGTTTTGATCTGCTTAATTAAATCTATCTATCTATTGTTTGATCTGAAAAGGTATATAAAAGTATATGAATCTATTTATCTATCTGCCTAAAAATCTATCTATCTATCCATCTGCCTGGTTGGCTGGTGGATAGTTGAGTTTGTTTCCCACGAACAATGGAGAAACATAGCTGATGTAATCATAGGGTCAGAGGAGGTCAGCTGTACATCGATCATATTTGACAATCGGAGTTCATCAGAAGCTTAGTAGACAGATTACCATGTGATGACGTCATGTGTTTCTGGTTTTAGAAGAATTGAGGAGATGAGCTTAGATCACCGGAGAGGGCAGATTTATTATCAACAGGTCTCAAAATGGACATCAAAAGTGCCACAGCCAGAAAAGGGGTCGAATCTCTCCCGATCTGTATCTAAACGCCTGATTCATGCCTGATCAATTTAAATAAAGATTCTATATAGAAATCAAACACTTGTCTTGGTTCATCTGTAATCTCCTACCCAGAACAAATTTCGCCAGCTATCTGAGACAATGGAAGAGACCTCACCAGGAAGGCACAGAAAAGGAAAGACCAGGTATGTTTTAAGATGTTTTACTTTATACATGACACGCATCCATAGATATTTAACTTGACGATCATGAGCCATTGAGAGAGCATTAAGAATTTGAAGAAAGAAGTCTCTCCATAAGAAATTTGTTAAGAGACTCCAAGTAAGATTAGGGCATTTAAAGTCAAGACTACCCTCTTATAGTCTACATCTACCCCTGTAAGTCGAAGTCTGCACAAACAAACACTTCATTATATTACAGTATTTTCAGTAGTTTGAACAGATCATGTTATACTTCAGCAGTTTGAACTGATTTTTTTATGCTTCAGCAGTTTGAACATGTCTTACAATGTTGGTGTAAATGTCTTTTCTGCATTTGATAAAAATGAAATCGCAGTTCTGAAGTATGTAAGGGTCAAAATTATTAGGATGACTTCCATTTTATGGGATAACTCTTAAGCAACAAGACTTATTGAGATTAAGAGATAAGGTAAATGACCTCCCTGACAAAATTGTCTCTGAGATGGGTATATATGCTGATGACACCACGCTCTATAACAGGTGTCGAGAGGAAAACAAATGAAGACATATCTAAGGAAATGGCAAAAACACTAGAGGATGATCTCCAATCTGTAGTTGAATGGGGACAAAAATGGATGGTCACATTCAATGCTGCCAAGACTAAACTTGTTTCCTTCAATAATTACAAGAAACCTTCTCTACTACCAATAGCAATGGCCAAAGACTCATTATCTGAAAGTACTTCTTTTAAACTCCTCAGCCTAACATTCACAGGAAATATGAGTTGGAACAATTACATTGAGAGCATTGCTGGGACTGCTGCGAAGAAGGTAGGCTCTCTCTACCATGCTAGAAAACTACTAATGCCCAAAAGTATACTGTACCTCTATAAGGCCACTATTCGCCCATGTATGGAGAATTGTTGTCATATTTGGGCTGGTGCATCTGCTACTAGTCTCTCACTCCTAGATAAGGGTCAAAAGAGAGTTGCCAACCTGATAGGTCTTGAACTGTCATGTAAGCTTCAGCCTCTGTCCAATCGACTAAATGTTGCATCCCTCTGCCTGTTCTACAAGTATTTTAATGATGAATGCTTTGATGAACTGCAAGCACTTGTACCCCCCGCCGTATATACCCCCGACAAACCTAACCAGCAGCTAAATCCCACCCGTACACAGTAGAGATCTCTAGATGTAAAGGAGCTTTCTACTCCAGTAGTTTCTTCCCCAGAACTGCTAGACTTTGGAATTCCCTTCCGGGTCCCTGCTTCCTCAACTGTACTGACATGCAGAATTTCAAGTGTAATGTGAACCAACATCTTGCTGTCCAACTCCCTACAGAGTACCTCTGTAGTTTAGGTCCCTGATAGTAGCCCCCTACATCATGTAAAGTGTTGGCAAGACGACATATATTTGAAAGCACACTCGTTGCCATGAATGTCTTGTTTAAGTAGCCTGCTCTCGCCTCTCATGCAAGTGGGCGAGTTTACTTCTATGGGAGTGTGACGCCAAGACCACTCCAGTCTTGTAACTGGGCGTCTTTGGTTCGATTCCACCTCTACACGCCTCCCCCTTCCAGGGCTATAAGATGCTCGTGTTGTAGTCCAATGTTTTGAGGCTCTGGAGTAGTCGTGCGACATGTCCCATGTCTGTGGGGATAAGTTCCTGGGTGGTCGCGTCACACTTCTGCTACAACGTACCGGTTGGTCTTCCTCAACCTCCATCATCCTAGGGGATACTGTATCATTTACCATCTGTTCTGGCAGAGTGTTGAATGTTTCCGACTAGTGTTGATCCGTACACCTGGGGACCATTGTCCCAGTATTTTGGGTCCTGTTAGGTTGTTTATGGTATTCAACATTCCTGGTGGCTCCTCAGGTATTGAGTGACAAAGGGTATCTACCACGGGATTTATTCTTTGGAGGAATCTGTGATTGCGATGGGTTACCCTGTTACTCCCATCAATTACATTATACTGCCGGTTACCCAGTGTTTCCACCACCCTTCTTGTCATTGCCCATTGGCGCGGGTGTGGACCAACTTGGTTTTGAACCTACACCGTTTCCCTGATTTTCAGTTCCTGAAGTGGCTGAAATTTTAGATTGTATTCCCTTTCATTCTGTGTCTTTTTGCCATCGCTGTTTCCCTATAATGACTGATTTCTCTCCAGCGTTTATGGATTTGATATCCTGGAGCACTGGGAGATGGTCCTTTATCATGCAACCATAGAGCATCATCACTGGAGATATATGTAGGTCTTATACCGAGGTGTTGCGATGAGTCAGTAGGGATCTAGCTGCCCGGTCATGGCATTGGTGACTGCAACTGTCCGTGCTATCAATAAGGATCCTTTTAACAGCCAATTCTGCTCTCCCGTTGCTTTGAGGGTAATGTGCTGATGATGTTCGTTTCCTTATGCCCCAATTATCTAGGAACCGGTTATATTCACTGGAGTCAAACGGTGGTCCACCATCAGTCGACAGTTCTTCCGGGACGCTGTACATGCAGAACCAGTTTCGTAGAGCGTCACATGTGGTCTTGACATTCCCAGACAACATCAGAGTGACTTCTACCCATCCGGTGTATCTATCTGCATATACTAGGTAGTTCTAGTAAATCGAAAAAGTCCGTCACCATCTTCTGAAATGGGAACTCAGGGTTTGAGGGCAGCATTAAGGGTTCCCTAGGTTGTGATGGAGCCATTACATTGCATACTTTGCGCTAGGCCCGGGTCTGACAAATTCCTGCATCCAGTCCTGGTGAAAACAGCCATTGTCTGGCATTTGCCAACATTCCATTGACACCCTGATGTGCTGAATGGAGCGATTCCAGTACCTTTGCACATAGTTTTCTGGGTATGAGGATTTTATTTTTCATTATCGTCACTCCTTCCAAACAATATAACTCCTCTTTCATATGCTAAAACCGGCGAATTGTCTCCAGCAGTTTGTGCCGAGATTTAAGGAAACCATTTCGGATTAATTCATTGCGGGTACGACATTCCTCATCAGTAGCAGCTGCAGCCACAATCCTGTCTCATGTTATTGCCCTTAATTTGGGGTCCTACTCATAGGTGGAGTTAAATGACGTTCTTATGGCATTATCCATGGTTTGTGCGATGTCCTTTTCATTTGCTTCCTCCTGGCTTAACTTTACTGGGCATCTCAATATACAGTCTGATGCCGCATTGAGTTTGCCAGGGAGATGCTTTATTCAAAATTTGTACATCAAGGACCGTTCTTTGAAGTTGAACAGTCTTGGGTTCTTTATGTCCTCCAGAGCTTTGTCCAAGAAGATTTTCAACAGGGGCTTATGGTTTACAGTGACTAACTGCTTTGGGTGCCCCAAAACGAACATGCGGCATGCTTCCAGTCCGTAGACTAATGCCAATGCCTCTGCTTCAACTGGTGTGTATCGGGACTATGCATCATTAGTAAATCAGGAGCTGGCCAGGATTAATCTCCAGTGGTCCTCACTACACTTCGGTCCAGCTTCAGTTGCACAGTTGCAGTGCTTCTGGAAAAGAAAATATCCCAAGCCTGTCCTACTGAAGTCCGTCGACAAACAAGTTGGTCTGTTCACTTTGAAGGTTCTTACACCATTCTTGATCTCTTCTGTGATCCTTCTTTTCAATTGAGTGTTCTGTCCCAGTAGAACTTTCAATTTTTTGCCTTCAGCAGCTCCCGGAATGGGGCCATTACTTTGGCCTGAGAAAAAGCGTAGGCTACCTGGTTTACCATTCCAAACCAGGATCTTATATCAGTTATATTTTTTGGTGTCGGAAAATTTTGTATTGCTTCAGTCATATTTTTGGTGGGTTTTATCACATCTTCCATTATCAAGAACCCAGCAAATTCCACTTCTTTTTCTGCAAAGTGAAAATTCTGGGGGTTGAATACGATACCATTTTTGCTGCAGTTATTTATGTACTCCATAGTATGCCAAAATGATGTTTCAATAGAGTCGTCCCATAGTATTGTGACGTCTATACATCTTGTTTTCCTGTGCATATCTACAGTGATATTGTTGAACCTGCATATATATGCGTCTCCTGATGCTTGAAATTCTTGTGGTTCCCAAAGATAATGGTATCTACCCCATTCGGTGATGAAGGTAGTTGCATCTCTTGCCGATCGGGAGAGGGTTAGGCTATGATAACCATTCCATGCATCCAAGATGGTTTTTCTAGTTTTTGTAAGCACCAGCAATGCCTGTTTGAAAGGAGACGGTATATAAAGGGTTTCTCATAGGGTAACAGCGTTGAGCTTTTACCGTGCGCCTCGGTGATCCATCCTTTTTTGGTGCAACCACCATTCTGAAGTACCATGTTGTAGGTGTACCCACTGGTACAGGTTCTATGATGCCCAATGCCACGTCTCAATCAAGGTCCTCCTTAACTCTTTTCTTCCAATGTTGTGGGACCGGGATTGGAGTGGGGACAGCTGAGGGTTTGGCCCCTGGGATGAACGTGATGTCCATGGGATTTCCTTTTATTGCCTGCAGATGTTGATGTGGGCATACATTGAATGCACTGGACTCAAAATGCTCCTTTATCCATCGTTCCAATCGGGGTCTGTTTTCTTCCGTGGAGGCAAAAGGATATTGTCTGGCTTAGATGGGACATTAGTTCTTTGTGGGCACCCACATGGTGCCTTTCCGCCGTCGCTAGTTGCCAGATTCTGCTGGGAAGTTGGGTCTGGAAAGTTCTCTGGTACCAGACCAAGGCCTTTTAGGGCTGACTCGGACAGGCAGAAATTTGATGTATTTTTTATACATATATAATCTGACGTGTTTCCCGTGATCCTATTCTGATTTTAGCAAATATCACGCCTTTTATGTTTAGTAGGTTTTCTGTGATTCCCCGAATTCGGTGATTGGTTGGTACTAGATATTTGCCTGGAAACTTCAGAATTTTTTTAGATTTCTGACCCACTAGAGCATGTCTGTGCCCCAATGTCTGTGATTGCATCAATGCAGTGAGTATGGAGGCCAGCTGACCCTATGGAGATGGGCCTCTAGAATCGTAGTTATCTCTACTATCAAGGTTGGTGCTGGATCAGGAGTATCTCTTTGGAACTTTTTTTTGCGGGTATACACTATTGTTAAGATGGAGGATAGACTTGTCCGTGGTCTCTAGGCTGATAAGCCTGTTGAATTTTTCTTCCAGTGTCGTAAGCGTCGTAGCCTCTGACAGCACCTTGTTTTGATGCTCCAGGTTTGCCACACATCTCCTTGTATCTATTCCAGGAGTCAATGAATATCGCGTAGTCACCATCACTTGAGTTGGGTTTTATGGTAGATTTGTCGGGTCTCCTTGCAAGTGTTTGCTGGACTGTCCTCGGTTTCTTTGCAGAGCGATATTCTCTTACTGTAGCTCAAGGATCCATTGCAGTAATGTCTGCTGTGTTTGTTCATCCATATTCCAATGTTGGTTGTAGCAGGTTTCCTATATCGGCGACGCCATGTAAAGTGTCGGCAAGACGATGTATATTTGAAAGCACACTCATTGCCGTGAATGTCTTGTTTAAGTAGCCCGCTCTCGCCTCTCATGCAAGTGGGCGAGTCTACTTATATGAGGGTGTGACACCAAGACCACTCTGGTCTTGTAACTGGGCGTTTTGGGTTCGATTCCAATCTGCCTTGTTTGGGGGGAAAATGTAACTTAAAAAAAAAAGGTGTCATTGAAATACTGTCCATGTGAGTCGCAAATCTTCTTACAAAGAACTTCAAAGCATTTCCTGTCCTTTCAAGCGTGTGTTTCTCAACTCAAAAGAATTTACATGACTGAAATAGGAATTACTTCCATAAAAATATTTGTCACCAAAAATTATAAACAATCATGTAGGCAAGGATGCTCATCAAACATTTTAAAAATGATATAAAAATGTTTCCCGTTGAACTTAAGCATGAGATGTCATGATGATGCATATGAACTGTGAAATAAATAAATTATTTTATCTGTTAGAATTTTGTCGAATTCCTTTTAGACAGATTTTTTGGAGATAGTTGTTACGAGTGGTAATTTGTCAGCTGCCCAATAGTCATGATGTGATGTTTGTGTAATGTACAGCGGTAGGCTGAAGTGATTGTGTTATGTGCTTATACTGATACAGGGTCTTCAACTATTCCTTTATCATTAGTATTAGTATTAAATCACTTTAATTAATTACTGGTAATATCAACAAAACTATTCCATATATAAAGAAAAAATAGGACAATAAAAATGCAATGAATAACACTAAACATTAATTTATTGTGAACTATTTTAAAAATAGTTATGTAAATTCGGTATTCAAATGACTGTCTTTGGCTCATTTGTCTGTTCTATATATACAATATTTCAAAATAATATGTCGATAATAATATGTAATATTGATAGAAATAAGAATAAACAAAAACCTTTTGCATTTATTCATTTAGACTAGAAGAATCCCAGGAGGGGTAAAATGAATTCCCGCAACAAAACTGTTTTACACCATTTGTAAAACAAAATTAAACTTAATATAGCAAACATTTGGACCTGTTACATCTAATAGTTACATTCCAAAATTCATAATGATTGGTTAATTAGCTTAGAAATGAATTCTGTACATACACAAATACATACTTAACACACACACACACACACACACACACACACACACACACACACACACACACACACACATGCATGCACACACACACACATACACACATATTAGTGGCCTGGCAAAGCAACAGGAGAGACAATCCAAAACAGCAAAACAACAAATGTAGGGGAGAAAACCGAAGCAGCAAAACCAACAAATGTAAATCTGCTACTAGTTTCTCACTCCAGGACAGGGTTCAAAAGAGAGTCACCAACCTGATAGGTCCTGAACTGTCATCTAAGCTTCAGTCTCTGTCCTATCGATGAAATGTTGCATCCCTCTGTCTATTCTACAAGTATTTTATAGTGAATGCGCTGACAAACTACAAGCACTTGTACCCCCTCGACGTAAATACCCCGGACAAACCCAACAAACAGCAAAATCCCACTCCTACACAGTAGAGATCCTTAGATGTAAGGAAGCTTTCTACCCTAATAGTCTTTTTCCCAGAACTGCTAGACTTTGGATTTTCCATCCGGGTTCCTACTTCCACAACTGTATTGACATGCAGAACTTCCAGGTCTCTGCTTTCCCAACTGTACCGCCATGCAGAAGTTCAAGTGTAATGTGAACAGACATCTTGCTGCTCATCTCCCTACATAATATCTCTGCAACTTATGTCCCCAATAGTAGCTCCCTACATCAAAGTCGCACTGTTGCCTTGTTTGAGGTGAAAATGGAATAAAAAATTTTTTTTTTTTTAAAGTAGTGCCTCCAACTTTTATTTCGCTAAAATGGAACAGAAGGGATTGCAAATTGCATTGTTATTGTGACTGAACTTATGCATTCATTACCTGAAAGCTTCATGTCTCTATTGCAGATATTGACGGCATGAGACTAAGAAAGCAACCCCTGTCATGGACGTGCATCAGAAGCAGAGATGCATAATTGAGTTCCTCCATGCTAAAAAAATTGAACCGATCAACATTTACCAGTGCCTGCTGAACATTTACAAAGCTGATGCAGTTGATGTCAGTATAGTTGGAGATCAGTTCGTTGATTTCAGAGTGGCGACAGAAATGTGAGTGACAAGACGAGATCTGGACTTTTACGACTGAGGTAACAGAGGAGGTTGGCAAAAGTGCCTTGAGAATGGTGGTGACTATGTAGAAAAATAAATTTTTAGGTTGCTCGTTTTAATTGTACCAATCCTGTCCTTGTAGTTCTTAAATGTTCTAGTTTTAAGTTAAAAGATAAGACTCTTTACTTTTGAAATGACCCTCCTATACACACACACACACACACACACACACACACACACACACACACATATATATGTGCGTGTATATATATATATATATATATATATATATATATATATATATGTGTGTGTGTGTGTGTGCATATATCTATAATATAAAGCTGAACGTCTGTGTGTGTGTCTGGTGCATATTTCTCATCAAGTTTCTTGGTGGTAGTAACCACAGGCGGACGCCAGTCGCAAGTGTACACTGTGGGTGTGTGCCCAGGAACGGATATCCTTGCCGCTGATTGTCAGCAGACGCAGAAGGATAGTCCGACCATGGAGCCGCCGATTATCGACAGTCGTTCCATGGGTTTGAAGACAGGTTGCCGGAAGTTCCTTGCAGACGCAGACTATCACCAGGCGCCGTCAGTTGCTGGCAGACGCAGCTGGATTTAAGAGCAGACGAACAGTTATAGCGCTGAACACTCGCTTGCATTCCCGCTCATTCGGTGTTAACCGGTCTCGCGACGTGGACGCATGGGCGTGAATTTGTCTGTCAGAGGTTATAAGTGACACACGCCTTATGGAACCATATGTGGGGGTAACTTTCATCTTACCGATTTGGACTACGCGGACGATATTGCGGTTCTCGGGGAGAGCTACAGAGATATACAGACGGTGCTGAACCGAATCCAGGAGAAGGCAGCTGCCATCGGCATGAGAATCAATGCCAGCAAGAAGAAGATTCTATCGGCTGGCATCCCCCAAGCAGAAAGGTCCTCCGTCACTCTCAACGGGGAAACCCTCGAGGAGACGGATAGCTTCAAATACCTGGGCTGCACGTTCATTGGTACCAGTCAAGGCATGAATGAGATTGAAGCGCGCATTAATGCTGCACGAGCTGCCTTTTGTCGACTCCAAAGGCGATTATGGTCACGGCCTGAAATATGTCTGAGGACAAAAATACGAATCTACCAGGCCCTCGTCCGCTCAATACTTTTGTATGGATGTGAGACCTGGCCCATACGGAAAGCGGATAAGCGACGCGTAGAAGTTTTCGACCACTACAATCTCCGCCGCATTCTACATGTCCGTCCCTTGGATTTCGTCGCCAACAAAGAAGTCCGGCGTCGCTGCAATCTCCAGGCAATTACTGACCTACTGCGGGCCCGATGCCTTCGATGGTTCGGCCATGCCTCTCACTGTGATGCGGGGCTCTTTATCCACGAGGCTATCTCCCCACGTCCTCTACTCAGCTGGAAAAAAACGTGTCGGTGGCCAGCTAAGAACGTGGCTCGGGACTATCAAAGCCGACGCTGAGCTTATTTCGGGCCCGCTCATCTATGGCCTGTCTCGTTGGAGACGTGACTGGCTATTGCTCACTCGGGATCTTGTCTCCGATCGCCGGGCTTGGGCTGCAGTGGTACGAGATGTGCATCTTCATGAAGCCGACTCAACTCCTCCAGGGTGAATGTCGTTTCAAGTACAAGTAAGTAAGTGTGTGTCTGGTCACGAATAGGCTCCTATATGGTTGACTATTATAGAAAACTGATCACATATAATGATAGAAGATGTATCGAGACACAGGAATGGGTATGTTTGATCTGGCATAATGATGGTTCATTAAAATTGTGGGGTCTGTGTACGTGCCTGGTCCACAAAGTATGGAAATAAAACATTTTAAAATTAAAAAAAACGTTTACAAATATTTTTGATATAGATGTACATAATAATACTTTGATAAGTATGTTTTAACTTAAATAGGGATGGTATTATAAAATTGTGGGGTCTGCGTTTGCACCTGGTCTCCATAGAATGGAAAGAGGCACAAACTTTAATAAAGACTTTTCATATCTATCTGAGTAAGTATACTTTGATAATTATGTTTCAGTTTGAAGAAATATGGTATAATAAAATTATGGGGTGTTCGTTCGTGCCTGACCTCCATAGAATGGAAATATGTCACAAAGTTTAACAAGGTTTTTTAATATAGATCCACAGAATATTGTGATAAGTGTTTCAGTGTGAACAGATATGGTATAATAAATTATGGGATTTATCTATTTTATTTTTACTTTCATCACATTTTGCTTTGGTTTTAATACCCCCAAATTCGAAGCTATCTCTTTACAACCCTTCCTTTTCATAACCTATCATACTTTCATAAATCAGAGTCCATTTTCTGTAGGCTGTTTTTGTTTTGTTAATTTTTAAATAGAAAAAGTAGGCTTTTAATATTAATGTCAGAGTGAGAACTAACTCCAAACTTTATATATATATATATATATATATATATATATATATATAAAAGGAACATTGTGTGTAAGTTGGTTCCCTATGGACTCGACTCCAGCGGTACTAGCTTCCATTTGACCTAAGGACACATGAATATCCAAACTTTACAAATTAACATAATTAAACATATAAATGTATATTTGTGCATGCATAGAGGGTACAGACTAAGTCGACTTACATCTGCCACATTGCAATTGTTCAATTTTAACCCCTTAGCAGCTATTTTTTCCGGCTAAAAACGAAATCGTTCCACACATCCAAATTCTCTATGTATCAAGTTTCAAGTCTGTAGACCAGAAATTGACAGAGTAGTTTGGTAGAGATTGTCTTGCACACGCACGCACACACATACACACACAGACAGACAAGTTCACTTTTATATATATATACAAGTAAGCCGGCATTGCCCGGTCATAAAATACACTTAAATATGATATCTTAATTTATGCAAATTTTGAATTTATTATTATAAAGCCAATTCTCTGTTGATTATTATATTGTACCCAATATCCAGTAGTGATATGAAAAGTAAAAATAATACTTGAGCCATCAGCTAGAATCGAAACCAAAACATAGAGCTCTTCAACTTTATTCATTATAGTCTCAGCCACCAAGTGATGGATGTCAAAACGCTAAAAATTAAACGAGATTAATGTATAAATGTATATTAGCGCATGTGTAGAGAAGCATGTTAAGCCGATTTATGTCTACCAAGTTCTAATTCTTTGATTTTAATCCCTTGGCTGCTATTTTTTCTAAAAGTCAAATCAAAATCGTTCCACACGTCTGAGTCCCTATATATCAAGTTTTAAGTTCATGTAGATCAGAAAGTGACAGAGTAGTGTGATCGGGACCGTTCTGTGTACACACACACACACACACACACACACCCACACACACATGGTCACATTTGTGTATATATATATATATATATATATATATATATATATATACTAACAGGTGGTCCGGCATTGCCCGGTAGTAAGATATGCTTAAATATTATATTTTAATTCATGAAGATTTTGTATTTATTATTACAGAGAAAATTCTCTATTGATCATTATATTAAAGTTGAAAAAAAATAAAATTTTGATGTCATCATCTGTAGTAAAAACCAAGCAGTCAATGCTGTTGTTCTTGTCTGAGCTATCGTCAGATTGATAAAAAACAAAAGGTAAAAATTAAGTATATATACGTATGCTATGAAATTAGTTGATTTACTCCTACCAAGGTCAACTGATTTTTTTTTTTCATTTTGACCCCTTAGCAGCTAATTTGACAGGTAAAACAGGTAAAAACTCAAATCAAAAGTGAGCCACATGTCCAAATACCATATATATAAAATTTCAAGTGTGTAGACCAAATATTCTTGGAGGAGTTTGGTAGAGACCTTTCGTACACACCTTGACAAGGTCACTTCCATATATATATACAATGATACCCTTATACTACAACAATGCCCTTATGAGATCAAGATACAACGGAAGAATTGAATATAATAGGACCAATAATAGTAAGAACAACAAACCTAACTGCACAATCTCGTATAACATAGCAATGAGAGCTAGAAAAAACCCAAAGATCAATAAGGGAAACGTTGAAAGTGATCAAAGAATAGGAACGGTGGGGGTAATAATACCAGCAGAACAGGTAAGAATGAGGGCGGTACACTAAATAAGAGAAATAGACGCAAGAGACAGGTTTGGTTCAATCCACCATTCAGCGAACATATCAAAAATAATATACCTAGGGAATTCTATAGAATAATAGACCAAAACTTCCCCCCCGGAGAATAAATTGTGCAAAATAATAAATAGAAACTCTGTAAAATTATCTTTCAGCAACTTAACTAACACTATAATCAGCTCCAACAACAGAAAAATCAGCAAAATAAGGAATAATAACGAATTAGCATCAAATGAAAGTATCTTAGACAGAAAATGTAATTGCAGAATACCTGGGAATTGTCTGTTGGGTGGGAAATGTCTAACCTCGGAAATAGTGTATAAATGCAAGATAAAAACCGACAATACTAAGAAGATATATCTGGGGGGCCACGGGAACCGTGTTTAAGGACAGATACAGAAACCACGTAGTATCATTTAAAAAGAAACCTTAGATAGAAACTATCAGAGATGGCACTAAGGATAGCAGAGGGTAGGGTACAAGAATCATTATTAAAAATAAAAACAAAAAGAGGAATATAACTGCATTAGGTGATTGGGTTAGGGAACTTAATAGAAATAAAGAAGATTTTGAATTAAAATGGTCAGTAGTGGACAGGGGGAGGAAATCAAAAAGGTGCAGTCTATATTTATTGGAAGCCTTTTACATAGTGAATTCTAAAGAGGAAATTTTGAATAAAAGACTAGATGTCATACAGAGATGTCTTCACAGGAATAGGTTTCTGCTATCACGCCTTAAATGTAACTGAGGTATAACTTTTTACAACGATAAAGATCCTTAGATGCTAGGATTAAATTTTAATGTAGAGTTAAATAGCTGGGAATGATATAATCTAAATGAAGGATCCAAATCTAACATGCAAATATAGTTTCTATTATTCTAAACTGGGTAAGAAATATAAATAAAGTATAAAGCTCATCTAAGAATAGAATTGTTTCCATAACGGTGAGCATTTTTGCATTCAGTTTTAGAAGTATTGATGGTGAAATAAGTGATACCCTCTTCAAATCAATAAAACAACAATAAACTAGCAATTATTATTAAAAAATTAAATTAGCAATTTGGGGACTGGAAATTAATTTAATTGACTTTGTCATTTGATATCTTAAGTTTGTAGAATCCATGCTGGTTTATTCATTTGCTTACTTTATTCTCTGTTCTAAATGTTTTTACCCATAAATGCAGGAGTAGACATCTTCTCATGGGAGTGAAACACATTTGTAGCTATTGGGTGGTTTTGCTGTCAGAATAATAATTAGAGAATATATACCATTTTGTTTAGATACCCAAGAATACAACACACAAATTATAATTCTGGCTTCGAAGACATGAGAAACCTAAGT
Source organism: Euprymna scolopes (assembly GCF_053919585.1). Classification (NCBI taxonomy): domain Eukaryota; kingdom Metazoa; phylum Mollusca; class Cephalopoda; order Sepiida; family Sepiolidae; genus Euprymna; species Euprymna scolopes. Next base: position 73,868,656 of record NC_136495.1, on the reverse strand, counting down.
TGATAGTGGATTATTGACAGATGTGGGTTAAACCCATGGGTAAAAAAACAGTTTTTAAGATTAAAAACATAATTTATATATTTAAATTGTTAAATAAGCTATTGTAGCACGTTCTGGATCTGTTTGATTAAATTAATTATTAAATCATAGGCGCTTTCTAGTAATCACTAGACCGAAAACATCAAATGGCCTGAATTATCTCCCTTTAGCTGTCATGGGAAATAAAATTGATTCATTTCCAACAGAATTAACTATTAGAAATTAACAACATAATTGGATTATCTCCCTTCGTAATTGTTTTTTAGTAACGGTATGAAAACATACTTAATTAGAATGATAATGAATTTTACAACATTAAATAATGGTAAATAGATTAGAATCCCTTACTCAAAATGATGTATAAGGATTTATATATATATATATATATATATATATATATATATATATATATATATAATGCAGTCTTTTTTTTATGCTCATATTCAATTAAACATTAAACCTAAAATGGTCTTAAATCTAAGTACTAAAATAATGATAATTTGTAAACATTATTGCCACTAATACGAAACTAAAATTAACAGTAATGCAAAGTTGTTATGGTCATAC
>NC_136495.1:73613050-73863050 GCF_053919585.1 Euprymna scolopes | reverse complement strand
TTGCAATGTTTGCCTTGATATTTTTATGCCAGAAGATTCCAGATTTTCTAAAATGTCCTTAGTAGTGGTGGTTGGATTTGCATTAACACTTCTTACAATATTCCTGGTGGCTCTAGCAGACAGTTTCCTTTTCCTTTCTCTACCAATCAAGTTGTTTGTTGTGTGGTGGCTCTGGAATTTTTTGATGATGCTCTGTACTGTTGCTGTAGGGACCTCAAATTTCTTGGAAATTGACTTGTAACCTAAACCATCCTTATGTGAATTCACAATTTTAGTCCTAAGATCATTACTAAGCTCTTTTTTCTTCCCCATTCTAATAATTTTTATTCTTTTATTGGTTTTCAGTTGATATCATTTTAATTTCTGAAAAATGCAAAAAGCGAAATGAAATTAATCAAAGGTTGTATAAAAGCATTCAAAATAAGAATCAAACAGGAAACAAACAGCCAGAAACTCGATTAATACTGAAAAAATAAGGGGGTATGATTATTTTTGAACATTGCAGATTTTATAAATAGCTGTATATTTCTTTTATTACAAGTATCCCGAGATTTTAAAATGAGGAAAATGATCAGAAGAGGTTTATTAAGAATATGTATCAATATGGACGTAAATAATAAATTCTTACAAAGTTACACCTAATAAACTCAATTTTCAAGGGGGGGTATGAATAATATCGGGCACAAGTGTATATATATATATATATATACAAGTAACTGCAGCTTCTCTTCCAATTTTCGGATTTTTACCATGTCAAATCACATTTTAATTCCTTTTGACGGATTCATTGTTGCTATTTCTTCTGATGATTTAAGGACATAATAGATTCACTGATTGATATAATAATTAAGTGATTGATTTTGCGCTACGAAACAGATACTGTCAAGAATTGTATAAGTCAACTGAATTAAAGGAATAAATTATAAGATGGTCAACATCATGAATTTTGGAATGTAACTTTTTGTCATTTATTCTCTATATTGCTCTGTAATTACATTGAGCTTCTTATATAAGAATTGATATACAATAAGAAAATAAATTTCTACAGATATATATATATATATATATATATATATATATATATATATATATATATATATGGGTGTGTGTGTGTGGTGAGTTGACTAACGAAAGCGTTCTATAAAATGCGTCATTTTTTACGTTTGTAAAATAGTATGTCACAGTAGATGCCATTCACATTAAAAGATAATTGACTGACGGAAAACACCGTTTAAGTTGATACTGGTGTTTTGAGTATTTTTTACGCGTACGGACGCAGGGTTAAACAACAAAAACAAATAGTCGGTGCGAATTAGATTTGAAATATCTTAAGTGAACGACAGCAAAAGATATTAATGAGGATTAATTGTTGAGAAATCGTCATGAAAAAAAAAGTGGAATGTGCATTTGGGAAGGAAAAGCAAAGGAGGAAAATGTCACGGACGAAAAAAAAAGCTTTGTTATGTAATATAAGTAAGAGAGGAAAAGGATGTGTGAGAGGGGGAGGGGTGAATAGGAGTTACCCCCCTTTTTCGTTTCTCTCCCTCTTTCTCTCTCTCACACGTACAAATACACACACACACACACACACACACACACACACAGACACACACACTCTTATACAGAAACACACCCACACTCATTCTTACTCTCTCTCCCTTTTACACACATACACGCACGTGCGTGCACATGCTCTCCCTCCCTCCCCCCTCTCCCTCTCTCTCTCTTTCTCTCTGGTCCCCAATCGAAGGAGAGTAAAAATGGCTAAAAATAAATGCTACAGGACAGAGAAAGGAAGATAACTTCGAAAAAAATGTCGCTAGTGTGCAACGATGCGCACTCACAACAGGAGTTACGACATTTTTGCACGACTCTTGTCTTCCGTTCTCTACCCTGTAACTTTGACGTATTATTTCCATCTTTACCTTTGAATCTCTTTTCGTAAGTGCAGTTGAGAGAGAGAGAGAGAGAGAGAGAGAGAGAGAGAGAGAGAGAGAGAGAGAGTTTGCACCTGTGTGATTGTGTGTAAAAGGGAGATTGAGAATGAATGTGTGTGTGTGTGTATGTTTGTGTATAAGAGAGAGAGAGAGAGAGAGAGAGAGGGGAGAGAGAGAGAGAGAGAGAGGGAGGGGGGGACTAGGTTTTGTTTTTGTTGAGACGAACGACTTTGTGTGACATGATTAACACCAACAGCGATTAAGAGAAGAAATGTAAGATAAATATCTATACTCCTATAAATTTTTTAAAATTATTTTTTGTGTATTGATATTCATCCCTTTTTTTTTCTATTGCTATTTATTTTCTACCCCACGAAAACAAAATGTGGGGAACCCCCCCCCCAAAAAAAAGGGCAAAAAGAGGCACTCTGGTTGGAATCAAAAATAATGTCTCAGTATAGAGAGTTTCCATTGACTGAAGAAAAATTAACTCAAGTGTTGCATCACAACAGATGGTATTTGCTTCCCCACGAAAGCAAATTAGACACAAGGTCGTCTTTTAATGTGGGGGAAAACCAGTTCCCTCCAAAGGGGGGGGGCACTCTGGCAGTGTCCAAATAAATAGTAATTGTCTCGTTTGAAGGGTTTCCCCGACTTTGACCAAGGTCTAATTAACTCAAATAGTAATTGTCTCAGTATGAAGAGTTTCCTCTACATTAACCAAGGACCAATTACTGTGAGATATTCTCTACTTCAATTTTACCCTTGGCAGAATGAAAGAAAACAGCCAGAAATTACAACAAGCTCACCTTTAAACTTCAACGTAAATTTCATTAAAAAAGATCCAAATTGCAAAAGATGCGCCATCTTTAGCTATCTGCTGTGCAGAGATGGTAGCACCCCAAAAGGGTAGTAGTTCATGGTTTATCTTCGCGTAATGCAGGATACAATACTCCATGCTGTTTGAAGAATAGCTGCAACAGGTCGATGAGTTAAGTGATGTTTTCCAAAGATGAACGCTGCGAGTCCGGTAGACCTCATGGAGTTCACTGTGCATAATCGTCCGAATGGCGGACAAAGGACAGGTCAAAATGTAAACCTTAATTTCGTCTCTGAGAGACATTATAAGTAATGATGAAAGCCAATCAAATTGAAGTGCACAACAGTGTGCGATGAATATATTTCGCCCAACATGAGAGCATTGGTGTTTGCAAATGATAATAACATTTCATCCCCACATTAATGCGTCTCAAAGAGACAAAGGGATTTTGATACTACAAGCCTCGAGTGAATTTTCGTGTGTCCATTCCGATCTGTTGTCTGTGTGAAACCTGGCAGGCTGAAAAGATCAATTTAGCGCCAAGAATACCCTCGGCAGTTAGTAAGACGAAGCAATCTGATAGGTTCAAACAAAATCCTGGGCAGTCAAACCGACCAATGGAGAGCCTGCTTATTTCTGCAGAATTTCTTACATTACTTACGTGCAGCATCAAAACAGATACTACACTTTGATCCCGACCTAAAGGCCAAGGACCTTATTTCTATTTTTTTTTTTTTTTTTTTTTTTTTTAGAAAATACAGTTTTCTTATATATGGTTCGTGGAATTACATTCATCTGCAAAAGATCTAGCTAATTTGCATATTCTTTTAAACATTCATTTTAATTAATTCCCTGTTGGTTTTTTCGGTTTTCTTATGGGATGATCATCTTTAGTTAACTACTATGTGTAATTAAATTCATGCAGATATTCTAGATGATTTATACTTGCATAATATTTTCTTTTTTTTTTTTTGTTTAACTATTTAAATCATTATTGTATATTGTATCTAATATAATATAATAATAAACACATAATCTGCATTGATCAAAATATCATATTTAAGCATATTTTATGGGCAGCCTGCTAGATAATAAATAAATAAAGATAAATCGATTTAAATAAATCACACAAATAATGTTGTATAGTGGGTTAGACATGTTGTTCTTATAACGGCACCCGTTATAGATGTATAAATTGTATGTATTGTTGTTTAGCCATAGGATATGATATCGATGTATAAACTGAGTAATGTTGTATCAGAGAGTTATCACACCGATATATATTACAAAACATATTTACTTAAAGCTATCATTTTTTTTGTAAGAAGAATAATATATGCTTCAAATCTTTCTTCACAGCCTTGCTTCCTAGCTTGAAGCACGTCTGTTCACTTCTGTAACTAAACTCAATCTCTTCGACTGAGTAAACTTCCTAACCTCCTGACCTCAGTTCCGTTACGTCATCATTAAAAAAGCATGCATATCTCAATGTGCGACCTTTCCGCATATGCCTGTCTAAGGTCATTTTGTTTATTTAACCTAGCTAATTTATGTAAACATTCTCAGCTAAAACCCATTGCTACACTTCATTCTATAAACAATAAATAACTCCCAATATAAACTACTTTAACAATATCACTGGATAGATAGATAAAAAGATAGATAGACAGATAGATCGATAATAACTAATTAACTTTTGACAATGTTATTATCTAACAATAGATTGATGCAATGCTTCTGAAATTTTTAGATGAAGGTTGATAAATCGTATTATTTGAATTATTCGGACTATTGTTCTAATCTTGGTTGTTATTTTAACAATGATTCAGCCAAGTTCGACATGATACACCTGAAGAAAAGTCGGAGATTACATCGGCCGGAACATAAAAATAACGCTCAAGATAAGGCCAATTATCTGAATAATCCAAATAATATAACCAGATTGACATACACATTTATATAAAGTTAGATATGTGTATATTTTTGGTCCCCCGACAAAAGGCAGTGAACCTGTAAATTCAACCTTGTCTGTTCCTCTGTTTGTTCGTTTGTCTGTCTGCACTTCAATGCTGCCAAGACTAAACTTGTTTCCTTCAATAATTACAAGAAACCCTATCTACCACCCATAGCAATGGCCAACGACTCTTTATCTGAGAGTCCATCTTTCAAACTCCTTGGCCTAACGTTCACAGGAAACATGTTGGAACAATTACATTGAAGGCATTGCCAGGGCCGCTGCAAGAAAGGTGGGCTCTCTCTACCGTGCTAGAAAACTACTAACACCCGAAAATATCCTGTACCTCTATAAGGCCACCATTCGTCCATGTATGGAGTATTGCTGCCACATCTGGGCTGGTGCATCTGCTACTAGTCTCTCGCTCCTTGACAAGGTTCAAAAGAGAGTCGCAAACCTGATAGGCCCTGAACTGGCATCTAAGCTTCAGCCTCTGTCCCATCGACAAAATGTTGCATCCCTCTGCCTTTTCTACAAGTATTTTAGTGGTGAATGCTCTGACGAACTGCAATCACTTGTGCCCCCACGACGTGAGCACCCTCGACGAACCCGACAGGCTGCTAAATCCCACCCCCACACTGTAGAGATCCCTAGATGTAAAAGATCTTTTTACTCCAATGGTTTCTTCCCCAGAACCGCTAGACTCTGGAATTCCATTCCAGGTCCCTGCTTCCCCAACAGTACTGACGTGCAGAAGTTCAAGTGTAACGTGAACCGACACCTTGCTGCCCAAATCCCTACATAGTACCCCAGTAGTTGTTGCCCCTGATAGTAGCCCCCTACACCAAAGTGGCAATTTGCCTTGTTTGGGGTGAAAATGTAATAAAAAAAAAAAATAAATAAAAAAATAAAAAATAACTATACCTTGGAATTTTTTGAAATTTTGCACAAACATTAAACATGATATGAGTAAAAAAGTAACAGAACGGATTTTCCAGAAAAACTCCACTTGGCCCTGAGGAGTGCGTTTTGGATTAAAATGGCTAAAATTGAAACTTTTGTGCTTATTAAAAAAATATTGATACCTTGGATTTTTATAAAACTTTCTGAAAAGTTGAAACTAACTGATTTCTATATAAGTTTGTTTGTCTATACTTCACGATAACTCTTGCGTGTGCCCCAGGGGCTCTTTTAGGGCTAATAAGAACACTCCATTTTTTAAAACTATTTTACCATATTTGTCCAAAATTTTCTGTGAATGTCTATTTAGCAGTTTTGCATGGTGCTAAACTCAAATTTAAATATGTTAAGACCTTGGGGACTTTTGGGGATAAATGGAAGAAGCGAGTGGCAAATGATGGACTTAGTCATTTCTTTTTTTGCATGGTGCAGAACTCAAATTTACATATGTTAAGGCCTAAAACTTCCCCGTTTGTTCATTTTCACCAGGATTTGACATCCGCTGCCTGGGGACTTTTGGGGCTAAATGGTAGGGTGAGGCAAATGCTGAACTTAGTCATTTTTTTATGCCTTGTTCACTGTGCACTCACTGCATGCTTCACTTCTTATATATTTATAAGTATGAGATTCACTCCTAAACTAATTAACCGATCATTATAAATGTTGGAACGTAGTTGCTAAATGTAAGCTAGGTTTAGCTTTTTTTTGTTTGTTATTTTATATTTATTTTTTATATCGAACAAGATATATTGCCACTTGGACGTATAGGGCTATCATTTAAAAAGCAGAGATTGAATTCTAAAGTCTAGCAGTTCGTGGGGGGGGGGTTGCTATTAGAGTAGAATGCTTTCTGGTATCTAGGGATCTCAACAGTGCAGGGGTGGGATTTTACTGCTTTTTGGTTTAGTTGGAAGTATGTACATCGAAGGAGGTACAAGTACTATGAGTTCTTCAAAGCATATTTCATTAAAATATTTTCAAAACAAGCATGCGGATGCAACATTGTGGTGATGGAACAGAGGTTGGAGCTTGACCGATAGTGCGAGACCTATCAAATTTGAGACTCTTTTTTGGACCCTGTCCAAGAGGGAGAGACTAGTGGTAGATGCACCAGATATGGCAATGATACTAAATGCGTGGGCGAGTTGTGGCTTTGTAAAGGTATAGAATACTGTTTAATGTGAGTTATTTTCTAGCATAGTAGAGGGAGCCCACCTTCTTTGCAGCAGCTTTGGCAATGTCTTCAATGTATTTGTTTCAGTTAATGTTGCTTGTGAATGTTAAGCTGAGGAGTTTGAAGGATAGGCTCTCAGGTAGGGTGTTATTTGTCATGGCAATCGATGGTTGAGAAGGGTTTTTGTAGTTGTGTAGGGAAAGAAGTTTAGTCTTAGTAGCATTAAATGTTCCCACCCATTTACGGTCTGATTTGTTAAAAATTTAAACTGTAATTTTTATATTGCAAACAAATAACTCAAAGTGTAGTATCTCTTCCGATACTGCACTTCATCTGTTCTGTCCTCGTTGCATGAAGGAGTAATACTTCTAGATTGAGGCAATTTTAATTTTCATCCCAATCCAGAGCTCCTCTTATGGGGGAGCTGGAGTTTTCCTGCATTAAAACCTGACTCTGTGTATAACTCTGCCATCGTAAGGAGACAGATAGGTATATATACTGCAGTAGAAAAATATTTACGGCAAGTAAACTATACAGAGGTGTTCGCGTTTCATCCCTACAGAGAATCATCAGCCTAATCGTCATCCTGACGATTCCCTGTCCTGATGAAACGTGGACACTCTGTGTGGCCTAATTGCCATAAATATATTTTTATTCTGCACTACTAAACTCTATCTATGTATTGAGCACTGTTGAAGTAGATACTAACAATATATACTCAATATATAATATGTTTATAATATTATCTGTGTATGCATGAAATAATGTATACACGAAGAATTAAAGTAGACAATTCTTTTCATCAATTCATTTATTTGAAAGGAGCTCAGATATTGGCTAATGAAAACATTAATCCATGTGAGAGAAATAACAACGAATTTGATTGGTTAGTTAGGTAGATGTGAATATAAAAACTAGTGATGGGACGATTTCAATATTTTTCCCGATTCCAATACAATTACCGATTCCAATATTTGATAAATCTCCAAATATTTAACTATAAGATTGTTATTTTGTCCCGATTACCGTAAAAACACATGTTAAATGTGCATATATCTTATCAAACGTAAAAACACATTTGCTGAGGTGATCTATAGATTTTAGCTTTACTGGTAGTTTAAAATCAATAAATATCGATTATTTTATTATTACTACTAGCAGTGGAAGATTTTGCTTTAAACAAAATCAAAAAATAAAAAAAAGATAATTAAAGGAAATGTTTTTAGTATCAGAAATTAAGCACCAATTTTTCTGATTTAAATACTGATTCCGATACCCCCAAATGTTTTTCTAATGTTAATATAAACAGACTGAAGTAGATAAATCATTCCTATTACCCAGATTGTACCAACATGCACAAATTTAAATGAAATGTGAACGAACATCTTGTTGCACAACTCCCCATCCAGAATGACCTATAAATATGGCCGCTATTTAATAGCCTCTTACATCTCAGTAGCAATATGGACGTTAGCGTTTTAGCTGACGATCAAAGTGTAGTATCTGTACTCAAGCTGATATCGAAACCAAAACCTAAAGACAGTGAATCAAGTACGATAACCACTAGGCCAGCTTGACATGCTCCTTAAAAAGTTTTTTCAAATCTATTGATTCATGCATGCACTTTTGTGAAACAGATAAAAATCCGATGACCTCCATGTACCAATTTTTCAATTTTGACACCTTAACAGGCCTTTTTTTTCGGATGAGAACGGATTAAAAAATTTTCCACATGTCTGAATATCTTACATACCAAATTTCAAAATTGTAGATCAAAGATTTGTGGAGTATATAGGTTGAGAAGTGTCCTCACACACACACATTCTCACTTTTAAAGATATATGATGGACTTTCCCATGAATTTTGACGTATGAACTCCGCCACAACAACTGAAGTTGCTCGGAAATCCACACAGATGATTTGCTTATAGAGGTGAAGGACCAACCATGCTTTTTAGTACAACTGCTAATCTTTGTCGGTTCAATAGCTGCCACAAGATAGAGCAAACAGTAGACCTCAGATTTTTACATCAGTTTTCTTTCTCTTAGATGCATGTTTTAACAAAATCTGTGGATGCATCTCTCCAGGTGAATTAAATGGACTTCCAGATACCAAAAATATATATATATATATATATATATATATATATATATATATATATATATATATATATACTTTCAATTATAAAATGTATACTAATAATATATATGAAAATTTTTTTTGGTCCCCCAACAAAATGAGGCTGGACCTGTAAATTCACCCTTGTCCATTCATCCGTTAGTCTGTCCGCACTTTTCTTAATAAGTATGCCTTGGGATTTTAAAATATTTGGCACAAACATTAAACATGATATGAGTAAAATAATAACAATAAATTTTCCAAGAAAATCAGGTTGCCCCCTTAGGGGTGCCTTTCGGGTTAAAATGGCTAAAATTGAAACTTTTGTGCTTATTAAAAAAAAAATTGATACCTTGGATTTTTATAAAACTTTCTGAAAAGTTGTAACTAACTGATTTCTATATAATTTTGTTTGTCTATACTTCACGATAACTCTTGCGTGTGCCCCAGGGGCTCTTTTAGGGCTAATAAGAACACTCCATTTTTGGAACTACTTTACCATGTTTGTCCAAAATTTTCTGTGTATGTTTATTTAGCAGTTTTGCAGGGTGCTAAACTCAAATTTAAATATGTTATAGCCTTGTGGACTTTTGGGGCTAAATGGGGCCGGGGCAAATGATGGACTTAGTCATTTCTTTTTTACATATGTTAAGGCCTAAAACTGCACCGTTTGTTCATTTTCACCAGGATTTGACGTCCGCTGCCTGGGGACTTTTGGGGCTAAAGGGGGGGGGTGAACTTAGTCATTTTTTTTATGCCTTGTTTACTATGCACTCACGGGGGACCCTGCATGCTTCACGTGTTTCTAATTGGCATGATGAATTAAGCTCAATGAAAAGGCTTTAACATTTCAGAGCACATATGTACATGGTACCTTAAACACTAAAGTATCCTTGTAGGACTGAAAAAATAATCCAGTCTTCTCTCTTGTAAGATCCATATTATATCTTGAATAAGTAATTTTTTATGAATCATCAAATTCCATTCATTTTTAACAGCTATCATCCTCTTTATTCCGAAAAAAACAAAAAAACAAAAAACAAAACAAAATACTTTTGAACTGTTTGGTTTTTCCGAGCAAAATATTAACGGTCTTTGATGAGTTATCTGGTGTTCATACGCCATTCAACGAAACACGTGTAAGATGACAAAATAAAACTACAAAATAGAGAAAATATAAATAATATACATAATTTTTTCATATGGAAAAATTTGGAATTAAATTCTGTACATGAAAATTTACAAGGAATTTATGCATACTCAGTATTTACTAAGACATGCATCTAAAAGGAAAACTCTGATATAAAACCTGAGGTCTAGGTCTACTGCCTGTTCTGTCTGTGACATTCAATTGTACCGACTGAGGTAAGCAGTTGCTCCAAAAAGTGTGAATTGTTCTACACAAGGCTTCTCTGCTATAAACAAACAATCTGTGTGGATTTCGGACAATTGTTTCGTGAACCTCATATGTTAAAATCGACGAAAGAATCCATTGTTTATTGTTATTGTATAGACGAGGTCCAAAGAGAAAGTAGATGTACATAGGCAGAGAAACGGGGAGAGACTAGGTTTAAAGGGAAAGTAGAAAGATGTAGATAGGCAAAGAGATGGAGAGAGAGAGAGAGAGAGAGAGAGAGAGAGAGAGAGAGAGAGAGAGAGAGAGAGAGACTAAGTCTAAAGAGAAAGTAGAGAGATACAGATAGGCAGAGAGATGGAAAGAGCCTAGGCCTAAAAAGAAAATAAAAAGATGTAGATAGGAGAGATAGATAAAGACAGATTGGTTCTTCTAAACAGAAAGTAGAGCGATGTATAGTCAGAGAGATGGAAAGAGAATAGCTCTAAAGAGAAAGTAGATAGACAGAGAGACAGTGGGAGACTTGGTCTAAAGAGAAAGTAGAATCATGTAGATAGCCAGAGAGATGGAGGGAAACTAGGTACAAAGAGAAAGTAGAGAGATGTAGATAGGCAGAGATAAAAAAAGGACTGGTGCTTTTTTTTTTTTTTTTTACTCTGCTGCTGCTGCTGTGCTTGTCACGTGGTATAATTACATGAAATCTGTCGTCGTCGTCATATGGTTGTGTTGCACGCCGATGAAACGTTCGCACATTTTTGATTATCTTGAATTGAACTTAAAATTACCCCAAAATTATATCTGGAAAGCGACTGGACCATTGTCGCCTTTTTTTCTCTTGAGTTTCTTCTATACAATTATTCCACGTTTATTACCGAACGCCAAGGTTTTCTACATCCGTGTAAGTATATGCATACGTAGATTCTATATGATTTATTATTCGGGATTTTTCCCCGCTTTTTCAGTCATTTTCACGCAGTTTTATTTATTTTTTTTAAATTTATTTTATTATTAAATTAAAAAAAATAGTAATGAAAAATTTGTTATCGTTTGCACGAAATAAAAACAAAACAAAAAAAAAACCCAAATGTTGGTACTTATGCAGATTACGGACCTTACTGAAATAATAACGTTAGAAACCCATTTTTAACATTATTAAAGGAGGGTGTTTCGTAACTACTTTCACATAACAATTTAATAATCAAAAGATGCCGTAAAAATTGGATTTAACTTGAAAATGCTAACAAAAAAAAAAAAAAAAAAAAAAAGCATGGCCAGTAGTCTGAATACGTACCCTAACTTTTTATGAAGATATCTTAATTTCTTTTGTCTTGTATCCACGCTGTTTTTAATAGTTTTTTTTTTTTAAATCGTTTTTTTTCTTGTAATAGTTTATAAAATATAAATACTTGAATACAAAAAAAAACAAGAAACAAATGATGCAATGAAGCAAAACTTTGAAATATTTAACAGAATTTTACACAGCAAAAACTGCAAAATTATTGTCGAATAACCAGGTTCACGGCAACATTAAATGCTTCTACAAAACTTGAACCGAACTAAACCACGTTATCTGACCTGAAACTAAGCTTCGGTTTGGATTTAAAAAAAACAAAAAAACAAAACCTGTTCGGTTCAAATTGTATCGAAGGTATCTAATATTATGTGGAAAATATTTTCAACCTCGTCAGGCTGAAATGTCGCGTCAACATTTCGATCTTCATTTAAATCAACCGAAATCGATTTTTTTAAATGTCGTTTTCCCCCGCACCATTCACGTAGAAACTAGTCACATCAGACCGGCTCTAAAACTAAGAGCCTCCCTATTTTGCAATGACCTTAGTATTTACCCCTACTCATAAAAGAAAAAGGGGCACTGGTTGTTGGTGGATTATAAAAATAGCATTACTCGTCGGCATTCCCCTTGATGAGGGCGGGGGGGGGGGGGCGACCGGCAATAAACCAATACGCCCTTCTCGAAGAAGGTAATTCCTGGAAGGATAACCTCTTGGGACCATATTCGATTTTTATTTTTTTAGGCTCAGTAAAGAAGGTATTCATGAGTTTTATTTTACGGCCTGAAGTGTCCATTTTTTTTTCTCACTTTTAGAGACAGTCAGTGCCCCTTCCTCTATCGCCCCCTTTTCGTTGCTTGTTTTTAAAGTCCTTGTTGATTAAAACCCACCATTTGACCTTTTTTAATATAATTGGCTGTCTTCAAGTTCCGTCACCCGGTGTTTACAAAGGTTTTACCCGGAGCGTTTTTTTTTTTTTTTTTTTTTTTTAGTACGCAAGCGAACAGAAAAATTTATAACCAAAATTTACCTGTACGACGTCTGCTTATTTAAAAAAATACAATAACAAAAATAATATCGTTTCATTTTGCACTTACTTGGATTACCGTACTATTTTTAAGTTAAATCCCAGTTTCACCATATCTTTTTAAATCATTAATTGAAAGTACAGAATAGTTACAAAGCATCCTCCCTTCCCCATGTTAAGAACGGCTTTCAAAATGTTTTTTCAGCACGGTAATATAAGTGCACAGTGGAGTGCATCACTGTATCAAGTACCCACTTTCTGGCAATGACCGGACTGAGTGACGGAACTTGATGATAACCATATAATTATTTCAAAGTTGGTTTAATTCGTATTCCCCCCGCCATTCATTTTCTTTCCTACATTCTAACGGTAATTTTTCTTTATATAAACATCTGTGAAACTGGATTTATTTACCCCCATACACACAAAGAAAAGCGAAAAAAACAAAAACAAAAAAAAACAAAAAAAACACCCCCCCCCTCCCCCGAATATCTCGCCTGATAATAAATATTCATTGTTTTTCCGTCTCTTTAAACGTTTTATTGTTATGAAATATCACCCGATCTGGTGGCGCGTCGTCACCCCCCCCCCTCGTTTCCGTCGACATCTGGTGCGTACGTTGCACGACGCGCACGCACCAGTGTCTCACAGTTGCCCTGTTTCGTTCGTTAATTATCGCATTTTCGTGTCAATATTTTAAAAGAATAAATAAAAAAAAAATAAATAAAAATACCCCCCCTCAAAAACCTTAGTTTGAACCTGAATTAATTCCATTTCTGCACAACATTCGCAATTCAGTTATTGCATCTGCAACTAACTGTGCAGTGCACGCATGCATATTGATAACATTGTTTTAACTTTTTCCTCCAACACTTGCAAAATTTCCTACCATTATTAAAAAAAAGGGGTTTGTGTGTACACATATTCGAAAAAGTTGTCAAAAAACAAATATATAACAAATGTTATCAAAGGCAAGATAAGTTACTTTTCTGCCAAACTGGATATATTTTTTGTGTTTTTATTCAATGTAACATTTATTCAGCTCGAAAAACATAGTGTTTACCGATGTATGTATTCGAAAATTCAAGATGGCGTCTCACACCCTCTTTAACATCGTAAGTATGGAAAAAGGTGTTATAAATAAAAAACTATACAAAATACTATTAAAAACCCGCCGAATATATGTCATCCTATGTCACGGTAACATATATTGAGCGAGTTTTTAACAGTATTATCCGGTTTTTTATTTATAACATCTTTTCCCACACTTACCGTGTTAAAGAGAGAATAAGACGCCATCTTGAATGTTCCAATACATCGGTAAACACTGTATGGTTTTCGAGCTGAATAAATGTTACATTGAATAAAAACACGAAAAATATATCCAGTTTGGTAGAAAACTAACTTATCTTGCCTTTGATAACATTTATTTGTTATATATTTGTTTTTTGACAACTTTTTCGAATCTGTGTACAGTAATACAAACCCCCCAAAATTAATTTAAAAACAATGGCAATTCGGAATCTTAACTCATTGTTATATGGGAGGTTACTAAACCAGTTGAAAAAATCAATTTTCCCTCAATGAATTACTCGAATGTTTTTTTTTTTTTTTTTTTTTTTTATTATAAAACTTTGTCAATTACATTTAATGTAACAAAGAATTATGGTGCTTATGTTACCGTGCAATTTTTAAATAATTCAACTTAAATTGAAGTTTTACTATATCAAATTGTTAGAGGAAAGTAGAGAATAGTTAGAAAACACCATCCCCTTCCATTTTAAGAATAACTTCCTAAATAACAACGTCGTTTCAGCACGGTAACATAAGTGCATAAGTATAAAAAATTATTTTCAGAATTCTTAGTAAAAGTTAACTGTCAATGCGTTGGGATTAATAGCCTTAAAATAAAGAATACACATTAACACTCAAGTCGGTTAGTTTAATCAATACATAATAAAAATATTGAAAAGTTATATTGTACGTAAATGTTATGGAATAAAGTTTTCAAACAAAAACACTTAATTTGATCAAGTGTTTTATTTAAATTTTTTTATAGACGAAAATCGATCTTTAATGAGATCGATCTTGTCGCGGCCATCTTGTTTTTCGCGGTTGAGGAGGGGGCCGCCAGGGGAGATAACTCCAATCACCGTTTGAAGTTTAAATTTTGACGATCAGTTTGAAACATGGGTAGAACAATGGCGTGTGTGTATATATATATATATATATATATATATATATATATATATATATTTTACTTGTACAGTTTAATCAAGACATTAGAAATTGAAAATATCGGAAAATGTTATGGTGCTTATGTATCCGTTTTGGACTGAAGATCTCAGAAAAAAAAGTCATTTAATTTGATCCAGTAGTAGTTTTTTTTTTTTTTTTACAGCGGAAAAACACGTTATGAGCGCGCGTTGAAGTCAGCCATTATGAAATTTGTTAAACACGCCACGGGGAGATAACTCCAGTTAAAGCGCCGATACTCCCTCCCCATCTGTAATACTAGCTTTTCTTGCTAAAAATCGAACCTCGGTATCATAACAAATTGTTAGCAAATTTTTAGTTTACCGACCACTCGGCATTCACCTCTAATTTGTCGACTAGAGAGGTTTTCGGATACGCTGAGAACGAATATCGCATTTATTTATTACGTAAACACGCAGTTATCTATATTTGAAGACATTCAGTAATCCTTATTTTTTAATGGTGACCATCTTGTTTTCCAATAATGAAAAAAAAACACCAAAAAAAAGCTAAATATGCCACATGTAACTGGAATCCCCCCTCCCCACCAACGGCGTTGGCGTAAAAAAAGTAAGGTTTATTGGAGGGGGGGGGGGGAAGTGGTAAATTCCAAGAAATCTTGAGCGAAAGTAAAGAACGTAAAGACCACAAATTAAAAACAGCATTTAGAGTTTAATTTATTAAAATAAATTAAAAGGTAAATATTACCTTTCGTTACAACAAAACACCGACCACTAAATTTTTTTTTTTGGGGGGGGGGTGGATATTCGATGTTGCAGGCCATAGATCTGATAATGAAATCCGTCGCAAATTTACAGTTTGCATGGTATTAACCCCTTTTAATTGATCTAAAAAATCTACTTGATCAATTTTTTTTAATGTCTTAAACTGTTAAAGTACCAAATTTTTAAATAACTTTTGTTTTTGTTAATCTAATGTCCACTCAACAATCTGCTAAAAAAAATTGAAAAAAAAACAACAAAAAGGAAAATTATAAGGGGGTTGGGTTGCGCATTAAATACGTTCGCACTGTCTTCGAACATCGTAATCTAGTAACGACTAGAAGATTCCTAAAGATGCGCCCGAAGTTTGGAAGTTATAGTGGCCGAAACGTTTATTCCAGCCCCATCCTTTTTTTTAATCTTCATTCCAAACAAAACATTTTAAATCAATTTTATATGAAAAGCAGAATATAAAACGTGTTCTATTTTTAATAGAATTTAAAATTTTCAAAACACCATTTCACCGCCATTTGTCTCGATGGATGACACATGAAATATTTTAAGTTTTTGAATGAATTTTTTTTTTTTTTTTTTTTTTTTTTTTTTTTTTGTCTAAATAAGATTTAGAATATGCAAAAATATAACATAAGTACATACATTTTAAACAATTCCATCTTTTATCTCTCTACAGATTTCGCATGGTGAAATTAAAAAAAAATTCAAAATTTAATGATAGTTTGGAAGAAACTACGGTAATGCATTTAGTCCTGTAAATTTCCATGCATTAACTTTTGTTTTGACGATTAAGTGAAGAACTAACTTTATAAGGGTTTGATTGTTTTTTTTTTTTTTTTTTTTTTTTTTTTTTACATAGGCGTCATCACTTATCAAGGCCGATAGGCCACTCAAGGATAAGGGTTGATTCGTTTTTTCATAAGCTATATATATATATATTTGTTGCCTGCATAACCCCCGAAGTTAAGCAACGATAAAGCTGGCTAATACCAGATGGGTGACCATTTTGGGAATGCTAGGCGCCGTATGTGTTAGAAACAATTCCTGCATCTAGTATCACGCTTGGTCGTCTTGATGTAATATGTAACAACTGAAAGAAATTATCGTATTTTTAGCGAAATGCGCAATTATTTATCGATTTTTCTGTTTTCGTATCGATTCTTCAAAGCATTTACTATTTAATAGTATACTAGACTACCCGTGACCCTTTGGGTCAGTATGTTATATTAACTATGGAATTAATGTATGAGCTTGACACTTGTAACGTAAAGAAAATAGTTTTTCGTAACATAGCAAAAAACATTTCTATGAAAGTATATTAAAATAAAAAATAAAAAAAATTTATGAGTCATTCTGTTTATAATTGTTTATTTAAAAAAAAAAACAAAAAAAAACCTTACAGCCTGTGAGAAATTCCATTTACATTCGCCATATTTTTTGTTTAGGCTGCCCACGCAGTTTGGTGGTCAGCCGTGATTGGTTAGTTTTGAATGAGTCAAGTGAATTGCTTGGCGCCCTTTTTGTATCATGCTTTTATTTTTTTTAGTCCAAGCAGGAACTCTGCAAGGGATGGACTCCAATTCAGCAGCTCCCACACGTGAAGGGAGCTACATCAATTTCATGTATCACCAAACTGTTGGTGAACAAAAGATCACATCTCTACAAGCAAAGACAATTTTATATTGCTGAAATTATCCTAATTACAGGATGACATTCGTGAACATTTCTTGTTTTATTTACCAAATATTGGATCTTATCTCAATTCAACTAGAGTCCCAAGCGACTCGCATTTTGCTTAATTATAGGCGCCAATATTCCTGCCGAGTCCACCATGAATATAAATAGATCCTTTCGAGGAACAAAACTAACACTCCAACAATAGTTTATACTACTGGCTCTATGCGTTTGGAGGCAAAACTGGCCACCGTTTTGCAAATGGATTTTACCAGAACCAATAAACTTTTATTGCTGTTACTTTTGAATAAATTTTGAGTTTGATTCTTTTGCCTCTGCAGGGAGTAAATTGGGATGAGAAATTTTTTACAAGCCATTGAATTATAAGTGGTTTGCTATACTTATACGTAAAGTTAAATTCAAATCTTGATATCTTTTAATTTAAACGCGAAAAAAAAAAAACCAATTGGGACACTGAAAACATACACAGTAAACAATACGTTTTATTGTGGCGTGGATTTATGTGTAACGCAAATTAGAAAAATATTTTTTGGGTTATTTATGTTGGCAGTGTAGAAGAAAATGTATGAATGCTTTCAAGGTTTATTAAAAAATGGAGAAATTAAAAAGAAAAAAAAATGAACGCGAGTGGGTAAATCACCGTTGTAAAATGCTCTTATGGTTGTCAACGGGTTAAAGTAGATTTATTTGTAAGAAAATTGCGTTAAAATAACTTAAACGTAATACGGAAATGAACGATGTCGTAAAAAAAAAATGCAGAAAATATTTATTTGAATAATTTAAACGCAAAAAAAAAATTGCGATGCTGAAAACGTACACACTAAAACAGTATGTTTTATTGTCGCGTCGATTATTTATGTACGCATGCGCAACCGGAAGTCGTAAACCGGATGTTGGGTTACAACACCCGTTACCAGGTCATTTGAGTTTTATAATTATATAGATTAGCAATATTAGGCTCAATAAAAGAAAATTAATTTATTTATATATATATATTTTTTCTCTCTCGTAAAAATATATAATCACTAGGGCTATGACAACAGCATATTCTTTTCCTTGTTTTGATTCTCTGGTATATATTCGTTGATATGTGGTTCTCGGTTGATTGTCTGTGTCGGATATATACTCGAAAGTCAAAAAAAGAATATGCTGTTGTCATAGCCCTAATTATTACCATCAAAACCCAAATCTTGTCTTTCTGTGCAAAGCAGTGTAGATAATCTAGACTGCAGGCAGATCACGCATCGGGCTTCATTCATAATTGGAGTCAGTCAAATAATAAAAGACGTCGTCATCCAGTGCCACATGGACTAACTAGTGTGTGTGTGATATCTGATTATGAAAAGTATACAGTTATTCGTCACTTACTCGATGAAAATTTTGTATTAATTGGATTGATTTTTAAAGAAACTCCGACAAAAAATACTACCTTTATCCGTTTTGGCCGTGCCTATTGATCTATTATAAATATATAATATATATATTTTCTTTTATAAAGAAAATCTGTTGTAAGCGATTGATGTGAAAAACTAATTCCGCAAATTTGAGTTATTGTGGACTTATCTGCCCTTGTATTTTCGAAGATGGCGACGCGAAACGGTCCATTTTTGCTTACTCATAAAACTTGTTTATAGATGAAAAAGTAAGACTACTGGATCAATTTACGTGGTTTTTGGAATATGACATCTTTGTTCCATGACTGGCACATGATCAAACATTTTCTGTATTTTTGTTTTTTTTTAATTAGGTTGAATTCTAAATAAGAACTTACAATTTTATTTTTTCTATTTAGTGTTTAAAGATGTTTTCAAAGATTTAGAAATAAAAATCGTTTTTATTTCTTCTATGACGTCAATTCAATTGCTCAAATTGATTTATAGTCGACCATAGGAATGATGATCGCAAAATCCTTTGTCGCTTCTTCGTTGTCAAATGGACGCTTTTTAATTAACTTCTATATTTTTCATTGTTTGCGTTATCTTTTACGTAGAAACTAGGGTCTCTTTCACACCTAAAGTTTCCATTTTCCCGGTCGAATATGATGCCCCCCCCCCCAAACCAAAAATGCATTTAGATATTTTGGTCATCCGGATTCCTGCTCTCGGCAGTTTATATTTTCGACCTGCCCAGCGTAGTATAAACATCCCCATGTTAAGAACGGCTTTCGAGGATGGGGGTGTTTATTCCGAAAGCTGTTCTTAACATGGAGGTTGGGGTGTTTATACTATGCTGGGGCAGGTCGAAAACTTTTTTGTTCTTCCCCCTCCCCCCACGGAAAACAAACCTATGCGGTCTCATCCAGAACTTGTGCGAAAAAAAGTTACTAACATTAAATAGATTTGTTTTACCCATTTTTTTTTCTAAAACTCGTTAAATCTGAAATGTCTCGTTTAATTTGTTTACAATATTGACTAAATTAATTTGACCCTCTTCCTTTTTTTTTTTTTTTTTTTTTTTTTTTAAATTTTAGGTTAACATTTTCCTTGTCCTTCAGGACAAGATCACGGTATAGTATCTGTTCTGATGCTACACTTGACCTTTTCTATCCTCGGTCAGTGGAGAAATCCTTCATGACAATTTTAATTTTTGTTCCTATCTAAAGTGCCCCTTTTTGGGGAGTTGGATTTTCCCCACATTAAAAACCGATCCTGTTTAACTCTGCCCTCGTAGGGAGGTAAGTAAATAGTTTAAATAAGTTTACAAGACATTTTTCTTTTTAACTAACTCGAGGGGAGGGGGCGCTCGTCTTGCCGGGTCGTAAAATACGATTAAATATATTTTAATTCATGCAGATTTCGTATTTATTACAGAGCCAATTCTCTATTGAATATTATATTGTGCCTAATAAATATATAATGGTGATTTCAAAAGTTAAAAACTTGGGTGCCGTCAACTAGAATCGAAACCAAAACATTTAGCGCTCCAGCCGCGTTGCATAACGTTTAAGCTATCGACAAATGAACAATTTAAAATTAAACCACTTCAAGCTCTGAATGAATTTGCGCATGCGCAAAAGTAATACGAATATGTCGGCAAGTTGAAATGAACATTTTGCATTTCAACTTGCCGACTTCTAATTGCATTATTCATCCATCCAAAGAAAGATTTTACTCGTTATAGAATACCTTTGGGGTATGATTACTATTTCCTGTTAATGTCAGTGTTATGTGACCAGTAGTTTAAGGGTTTATCGATTAAATATTTTCACACTAACATTTACACGTTTACCTATCTTAGAGTTGAGTTTACAGTGGTTTTCTCCAAATCCTAATTAACCCTTAAGTTATCTTTATTTCATTTTTTTACGAATATTTTTGGAAACCGATTTAACTAAAATATTTCGTTTCTCCCAAGCATTTTTTAAATAGTTCAAAGTCGTGAAGACCACATCAGATTTAGAACAAGTTGATCAAACTTTGAGGTATTGCGATTTTAGTCTGTCCATTGAAAAGGTAAAATTGAGTTATCTCCCTTTATTTTTGTCGCCTGTATTTCTTTTGTTCTCCATGTTTTCATGTAAGATTAAAGTTGCTATAACTCTTAATGTTCTAAATTTGTCAAAATAAACTTGAATTTAACCTTAACTGGCAGTTAAGGTTAAATTCAAGTTTCGTTGTTGATTGTTCACAAGGAATTTCTGCGAAGCAAGCAGTTGGCTGCACGGTGAACACCTTGGAAAGATCCATTTGAAATGTTTTACTATGCGCTTTTTATTTTTTCAATAGTGAAATGAAACGATTTTTATTTTTTTTATTTATGACCTGCCCCAGCATAGTGTAAACACCCAAACTACCCCATATTAAGAACGGCTTTCGAAGTTGGGGTGGGGTTGTTTATTCCGAAAGCCGTTCTTTACGTGAGGAGGTTGGGGTGTTTATAATACGCTGGGGCTCGTCGTAAAATTTACTGATATATATAAATAAAATAAAGTGATTATTTAGAATTACATTTATAAAAAAAAACAAACAAATGCAGAAGTCTCATGTACCTACTGTTCACAAAACGAACGTCATATTCCAAAAATTACTTAAATTGATCATTTTTTTTTTCTTTACTAAAAGAATCAATTTTTTTTTTTTTTTTTTTTTTTTTTTAGCGATTAAAGTTTCCGAAATTTTGAATACAAAATCTCGAATTGTCGAATTGAATTATCGCCCTTAAAAAAAAAAAAATGGCCGCTCCCAGATCCTGTCTTTTTCTTAGAAAAAAAACTACAAACAAAACTACTCGATCAATTTATTTTTTTAAATATGGCATCCTCGTTCCGTGAAAAGTACATCATAACGATTTTTCTACTTTTTTTTTTTATTATGTAATCTATATGAATCTCACCTGTCTGTTTAAATGTATGTATGTTTGCCTAAAACTTTTGACAGAGGCTACGGATTTTCACGAGATCGGTATCGTTTTGAAACTCGATGCTTTGGATGACAAATATAAAAAAAATGGCTAAAAATATTAATTCCTTCACCCTTAATTAGGCCCTTTTCTACAGGGAGGGGGTCGCTTTTTTCGCCGATATTTCGAAAATCTTCCCCGCTTTTCGATTGACTAGCCTTAATTTAAACCTTCGCCACTTCCGGTTTGGCAATCGACACAACGGCAAAGACGTTACGTTCTTCTCCTTCGGTATGGGTTCGAGCCTGCTTGCCTACTACCAGTTTTTTTTTTTTTTTTATAATACTCAACACACCTCCCAAAACCCGGGCAACGCTGGACACCCAGGCTAGTTTTAAATAAGCACCATGATTTTTGATGGCGACATTTCCATTTCAGTTGTCTCCCTCTTATTTCATCAGAATTCATCATGCCTGATGAAAACACGATTAGTAGTAAAGTTTGATTTTGAATAATAAAAACTTGATCGAAGTACATGATTTTTGGAATAACATCTTTGTTCTGTGACGAGTATGTGCATCATTCAGACTTTTCTGTATTTTTTTTTTTTTTTTTAAATTGTGAGAATTTTCCCCTCACCTGTTTTTGCTCCAAGACAGTGGCAAAAAATTAACAATTACAACAAAGCGTACCTCTAAAATTTAACATTTTATTCATTCTTCATTGCAAAAAAGGAAATGCCTATTTTGTCTCTGAATAGAGCTGGTAACACCTTGAAAGGTAATAATCCTTTTATCTTCAGCAACTGGAATTAAGGTTCAGCACTGTTCGAAAATGGAATTACAGCCGTTTGAAGGGGTTGGTATGATACCTTATGATGAATTTGATTCTCAACTCTTCGACATCAGAAGTTCATAAAGCATGTTCATTTGAAGGAATTGTCGTTAAAGACAGGTCAATAATTTTGATCTTAAAGTCTCTGGGAGACATAATAACTTAGCTTAACCATATAGGCTTTAAAAGTAGTCTCAAGGAGACAAAGGGTAGATGAGCCAAATGTCTCATATCCAGAGAGTTGAGTTCCATGTTTCTTTCACAGATGCTTGAACTGAAAAGAAAAAGTATTCAGAGATCTCCAAGCCCATCGCTTGGCGTTTAAAATATCTACTAATCTGATTGGTCTAAACAAAGACAGTGGGTAGGCAAACAGCCAATTGAAGGGCTTGCTTTATAATTGTAAAATCTCTCACAAAATTGCCACCATAAGTGCCTATTTGAATAAGCATCAAACTTTAAAAATAATTTAAAAAAGAAAAATGTAAAACAAAAACATTTCAAAGCAAGGGACTTTCCAGCGTTCACCGTGCAGCCGACTACTTGCAAAAATTTTTTTTAAACAATCACAGACGAAACTTTAATTTAACCAGCACAGTAAAAATATTTGAGAGCAATAGAACTCTGCTGGAATAAGTTTCACTAACAATTGTTTGGGCATCACTAATTGCCATTTATTACTGACCAAAAAGTTGCCTCTTTATAATTTCATTTTTGATTCTCTTCCTTATCACGTAGATTTTTTAAAGACTCTTTTTCTATATTAATTTTTGTGCAAATTTTATCAGCCATGGTAGATTGTTCTTATTCTGTAAGCCATATCCGGCAGAAATTGTGATTCTTCATTATTGTAGCAAAATTTGAAAATTTAAATATTGAATTTCAAGTGAAACCAATGGTATCTATTGAATTGTCATGTCACAGTAATGAAAATATCTAAGATTTACAAAAACCATAAGGTAGAAAATTAATCAATGAAAATAGCTTTCGAAGACAATTAGCGAAAATTAAGTTTTGCTAAATTGGGCGAAAACTTTAAAATTATCTCCTTTTTTGGTATGATACGAACTGTTTTTTTGTTTTTTTTTTTACAAAACTCAATTTTCACTTATTGTCTTCGAAAGGTATTTTCATTAAAATATTATTTTACCTTATTTTTCATAATTTTTGAATATGCTCATTGTGACATGACAGTTCAGTAGATACTATTAGTTTCACTTTAAATACAATATTTCAGTTTCGAATTTCACTACAATAATAAAGACCCGAAATTTTGAACTGAACTATTTATTCATAAAAGTTGTTTTGAGTTATCTCCTGGCTGTTTATTTAGTGATCTTAAACTAATGTATTTCAGATGAAAACATTACGTATTTATGCATCATGTCAAAATTAGTATAAATTCCAAAAATTGCGAAAAATGATCCAATAGATGTATTTGTGTTAAAAAAAAAAAATAAAAATAAAAGAATTCACAATTACTTTTGAGATTCTGTGTTTAAAAATGACGATGGTCACACAACTCCTCCACTTTTGAATTCTATTCTAATTCAATAAATTCTATTTTTACTTGTGATTATTTCATACTGGATCAGTTCTTGTAATTTTGGAATTTATATTAATTTCGACACCTGTAACTTTCACATAAAATTTAAATTGGTTTAAAAGATCAGATTTACACAGGTACCATCTCTTGTAAGGATTGAACATACAACTTTTAAAAGCCACTTAAAACTGCGCTTTTAACCGTAAGTCCAACCTGAATTAAATAAAACGTTCAGTTATGGCCTTTGAGGATGGGGGGGGGGCGCTTATTTCTATCCTACGTGTTTTGTTTGAAGTGACTTTTTCCCCAGTGGTGTGTTGAATGCAACATATGGTACACCTTTGACTGTGGAAGTCTTTGAAGAGGATTATGGAAATTGACTTTGTCCAGATTGTAAAGCACACGGCTCTTCTGCTAATATTAATACGTAAAAAACCTGTAAATGAAACTTCTCGTCTTATCTAATATATAAAAGGCAAAATGTGTATGTGCGTGTGTGTTGCAAAAACTTTTGACTGAGGTGATGAAACCGGTATCGTTTTAAACTGCGATCCTTCAGATGACAAATATCAAAATTGTCCCAAAACATTAATTCCGCCATCCTAAACGCGGCCGTTTTGGACAAGGAGGGGTCGGTTTTTGCTTTGCTCTTTTTTTTATTTTTTTTTATTTATTTTTATTTATTTATTTTTTTTTTTGCAATTCCTTTCTTTTCGATTGACTAGCCTTAATTTGGACGTTCTCAACTTTCGGTCGGGTGATAGACATTGACTAAGGTTAGGATTTAAAAAAAAATTTTTTTTTATTTTTCTCTGCATTACAGGGTCAAGCCTGCCTACCCACTACCACTTTTTTCTTTTTAAACACTTGTTTACTGTTTTGATTCCCCCCACCCCACCCCCATACTTTTCTATGTGTCAGGGGTCAATTGTTGGACCTTTATTCCTGATATTGATAAATGACCTCCCTGATAAAATATCTAAGATGATTATATTTGCTGACAACACCGTCTTACAATGGACATGAGGGAAAAACTAATGAACACATATCCAAGGCAATAGCAGAAACCCTAGAGGAAGACCTCCAGTCTGTAGTGGAATAGGGACAAAAATGGATAGACTCATTCAATGCTGCCAAGACTAAGCTTCTTTCCTTTAACTACAAGAAACCTTCTCAACTACCAATAGCCATGACTAATGATATATTACCTGAAAGTATTTTGTTCAAATTCCTCTGCTTAACATTCATAAAGAACATGAGTTGGAACAAATACATTGAGAGTATTGCCAAGGCTGCTGCAATAAAGTGGGCTTTCTCTACCGTGCTAGAAAATTACTTACGCCAGAGTGTCCTGTATCTTTATAAGGACATCATTCGCCCATATATGGAGTATTTTTGCCACATTTGATCTGGTGAATCTGCTACTAGTCCTCTTAAACAGAGTTCAAGAGTCGCCAACCTAATAGGTCTTCTGCTGTCGGCTAGGCTGTAACCTTTGTCCCATCGACAAAATATTACATCCCTCTGCCTGTTTTGCAAGCATTTTAATGTTAAGTGCTCCAAACCCTTGTACCCCCTCTACATAAATACCCCTGACAAGTAGCAAAATCCCACCCCCTACAAAGATCCCCAGATGCCAGAATACTTTCTACTCTAGTTTTTTTTTTTTTTTTTTTTTTTTTTCCTGGAACTGCCAGACTTTGGAATTCCCTCCCGGGTTCCTGCTTTTCTGACATGCAAAAGTTCAAGTGTAATATAAACAGACATCTTGCTGCTCAACTTCTTATATAGTATCTCTGCAAATTATGTCCCAGATTATAGTCCCCTATATTGGGGCTTGTTTGGGATGAAATGCAATAAAAAAACAAAAAAAACAGTTTAAAACAAATGTTAAGTTATTAGCTATAAAAAAAACGTATTCTTTGCTCTGGTAGCATCATTTAAACCCCCTTTTTATTTTAATTAAAATAGTTCAAACTTGTCGAATTTGACAGGAACCTCTCTTTATAGGTATTAAAGAAAAAAAAGTAATGAATTCATTACTTTTTTGCTCTTCTTTGGGAGTGTTGAAATTTGTTAAGCTGGAGTTGAATTTTCTCTGGAAGTTCCTCTGCATTGATGCAAATTTATGCACCAAATTTAGTTCCAGATGGAATTTTATGTGAAGACCTGTTTGGTCACGTCTCTACGAGCATCCGATAGGTAGATTTTCTTGCTCCTACAATCCCAATCCAGATTATTCGTCTTAAATGGGACATTGAATTATTTTCTCTGCTTGGGAACTCTGTAAAAAGGAAGAACCGATCAGATTATTTTTCCCGTCATCAACTTTATTGAACTTTCCAGCTTTCTTGTGAAAGGATTAAATCGCGAATCTAATACTTGACTTCTTGATCTTCCTCAGTTAGGAAGGATTACCATAGAGGCCAGCAACCAGCTTGAAGCTTGCAAAAGACCTAATGCTTACTGTAACACAGAATTGAATCAAATATATTCAAGGTAAGTGTTTCTGGCTTGTGAATTTCGTGTCTTCAGAGTCTTTTCTCTCTGTGAATAAGGACTGATTCTCTTTTGCTTCCCGGTGCTACAAAGCTTCCAAAAATGCTCTACCTCCATATTTATTTTTCACTTGGTTCTATCTTGGAGAACGCCATCCATTTTCGTATTCCATCCTTTGTATTTTTAATCTATTACCCTCCCTCACACTCCCATTTAGAGACCGAGCTGCTTATTTTCCGTTGACCTGCATAACAGTGGGCGTTCTGACACTTAGCAAATGATTGGGAGAACCTTACTAACCTGCCCCATTATTAGCATTTTTTTTTTTTAAATTTTTTTTTTATTTTTAAAAAAATTCTTTTTGGGTGTTTGTATTTGATATTGCTTTCCATTATTATTCGTGTTTATTTTTGTGAATAATTTTTCGTTGAAACCATTTGGGGTCTTTTTAAATAGGATATAGGCTATGAAGTATATGCAGTATTTTTTGTGACAGTGGCTTATTTAGAGTATGTAAAAATTTCTTCAAATAAGCACTCTCGACCCTCTCCCCTCCCCCTGCCGCCCAAAACGAATAGTATCGTGCCTAAAACAATTGTGACTTTATTTTTGTCTAAATTATCATTTTCTCTCCTTCAGTGAAGGAGGAAACCTAGACGGAGACCATTTAAAAAAAAAATTTTTTGTTTCAACTCAGTGCTCTTTTGAGAACTTTTTCTCGTTAAAAAAAAGAACGACTTTGTCTAACTCTGCCCTCGTGGGAAAGCAAGTAAGTAGGAACATTTCAAATAAGTCCTTGAACTTCTGATGGACATGTTTTCGCGCATGCGCCAAAACAAACATGGCCACCAGCGAAATCGATCGAAAATATATAGGATAATAAAGGTTTTACTATCATAAAAATACTTATTGCCGGCAATTTTAAATGTGAATATGCGTCCAAAACAGACCCCCACAACTTTTAAAAAGAAAGTCTTTAGTTGATACTGATTGATCAATTATTTGGCATATTGACCAAATGGCCTTTGGGCCAAAATCAGTGCAGTATCTGTTCTGATTCTATACTTCACCTTTTCTGTCCTTGGTCAATGGAGGAGAAATCCTTCATGACTGTGACCATTTTAATTTTTGTTCCTATGCAGAATGTCCCTTTTTTGGGAGCTGGATATATTCAAAATACATAAAAACCGACACTGTCTAACTCTCCTCGTGGAGAAGCAAATAAATAGGAACAACCTGCACAGATTATTTTAAATCAAATAAAACTATCGTGTGTGTGTTCAATTTTTCATTACGGACTGTACTTTTCTATAAGTAGCATCGTCTGAAGAGGCCTCTAATTACTTGTATCTGTCTGATCGAAACGTACTCATGAATGTGTAGCAACATATACTTTTTGCTTTACATGAGCATTTTATATCTTTCCCTTTTGTATTGAGCACTCTTGTATGAATCTCGTTAAAAATTAATTAGTCGCTTTAACTCTGAAAAATATTCACCTGGAATTCTATGTAAACAGCCAGAAATCGATTTTATTACTTTCTCTTAAAGTAACACGTTCAACTTTAATTATTTTAGCAAGTAATAAACAGAAAAATGTTAGATTTAGAGTTTGGACACTTTATCATTTAAAGATAACAAAACTCTTTCATACGAAAGAACAATGTTTGGTCACGTGTCGAAATTAAAAAATGGAAATGATTCGATCCAGCATTGTTTTAAACATGTATATAACAAGTTATTTTCGCTTGTTTCGTCCACTCGTATTTAACAATATAAAATACATTTTTAAAAATCCGTTTTTGAGGGCGTTTTGAATTTTCTTTCACGTAGCCATTTCTAAAGAAATAGGGGAATCTGACGATCGTATTAAAAACTGTTCATACTTGCATTATTTAATGTAGATAACTATTAATAATTATTGATAATAATAATAATGTCTTTTAATCGATCTTTTTAATGTTTTTTTTTATCGCAGCTTTCATGAAAAGTCATGACGATTTTTATTAGGTTGCAATGTTGAAGACGAAAATTTAAAATGACCCCTGAATATGAGTGCCGGTAAAAAAGAAAATACTGTCAATTTTGCGTCTTTTTTTTTTTTTTTTTTTTCTTTTTCTTTGTCGTGTATTATACGCAACATTTTTATGGAAATAATTTATTCATCCAAATTGTCGTTCATGAATCAGTGTTGTACATTAATAATTACAATAACCGGATCTTTTTATTTATTTTTTTTTTAGATTCGATTTTTTTGTTTTCTGGGGAAACGTCGACGCTAACACTACTGTATCAACATACACCAGAAAATCACGCCATCTTTTCACAATAGCGCAATAATTTTAACGCATTTCTCTCCATTAAAACTCGTTAAGTCGCTTATTTTCTATCTTGTAATTTTTATTTCTCCAAATATTAACTATACGAAATTTACTTTAATTCTTTAAAGGGGTGGGGGAGTAAATTTGTATGTTAACACATATGCCAGTTTACCCCAAAATGAGATTCTATTTTTTTTAGGCGACTACATGTAAACAGTCTGGAAAACTCTGGCGGTAAAGATGAGGGTAAAAAATAATTAGTTATTGTCCAGAATCGACATAATTTTTTTAATCTTTGGAAATTCACATTAATCGCTTAAAATCGTTAAAAAAAAAAAAAAAAAAAAAAAAAAAAAAAAAATTACGTGATTTTTAATATAAGATTTTCGTCTCGTAACGAAAACGACGATTTCTAAAATGACTGAATGAAAAATATTATGTGGATGGTGGATGAGCCTCTTAACTCTCCATGGTCATGGGAGGGACGTTGTCTTTCATGCAGCGGCGTGTCTTAGGCAAAAATATCTTGTCAGCCCCCATTCTACTCCAGGTTTAAGATTAAGAAAAGACCTGTCCCTCTTAACCCTATCATTAGCTCTAAGTCCGGGTTGCAATACATAAGAATAAAAAAAACCCCAAAAAACCTTTCTCACCCAACACTTACATCTGATAAAAGTGGGTGATCATTTTTATGTGAAATTGATCTCCTTCCTCGTTTTATTTTTCTCCAAACAAGGCATATTGTCACTTGGAACGTAAGAGGTCACTATTTGGGATCATGTCTAATAGGGGACTGGAGTTGAGCAGTTAGATGTTTGTTCACATTACAATAGAATCTTAATCTTTTTAGATAAACGAATATAATGTGCGAGGAAGGCTACAATGCCAAAAATATGATTGTTTCTTTTAATTTGACCCCAAATAAGGCACAGTGCCACTTGGATGTAAGAAGTTCAAATTTGGGACCAATTCTTTGTAGGGAGTTGAGTATTAAGATATCTGTTTGCGATATACTTGAACTTTTGCATGTCAGTACAACCAGGTAAGCAAGGATGAGGGTAGAGGGGTGGCTATTAGAGTAGAAAGCTTTTCCAAAGTAGGGGTGGGATTTTCCTGCTTGTTGGTTTGAGATAGGGAGGGGACTAGTGCCTTGAGTTTGTTTCTTTAAAGGGGTGGGGTAAATTTGTCCGTTAACACATATGCCAGTTAACCCCAACATTAGTTTTTTTTTTTTTTTTTTTTTTTTTTTTTAGTCGACTACATGTAAACAGTTTGGAAAACTCTGGCGGTAAAGATGAGAGTAAAAAATAATTAGTTATTGTCCAGAATCGACATAATTTTTTTTTTTTTTTTTTTTTCTCTTTTTGACTACATGTAAATGGTTTGGAAGATGCTAGCGGTAAATAAATGATTGTTTATTGTCCAGAACTCGACATAATTTGTCGTGGTGGACTAGTATATACAAGTACTTGTAAAATGGGCACAGGGATTCAGCATTTCCACGTTCGTACAGGGGTTGGAATTTGGTTGATAATGAGACCTATTAGGATCTGTTTTGGATCCTGTCTAAGAATGAGACTGGTGGCAGATGTACCAGCCCAGATGTGACAGCAACAGACATTGTAGATATACAAGATACTCCCAGGTGTTTGCAATTTTCTAGCATGATAAAGAACTCGCCCTCCTTGCAGCAAACCTGGCAATGTCTTCAATGTTTTTGATCCAATTAATGTTGCTTGTGAATATTAAACCAAAGAGTTTGAATAAAAAGCTTCCGGGTGACTTATTAGTCATGGCAATCGGTGATTGAGAAGGTTTCTTGTAATTGTTAAAGGAAAGAAGCTTAGTCTTAGTAGCATTAAATGTTACCATCCATTTACATCCCCATTCCACTAGACTGGAAGTCTTCTAATGTTTCAACCATTGCCTTAGATGTGTGTTCATTCGTTTTTTTCCCCTTGTCTGTTATAAAGCGTTGTCAGAAAATATACTCGGCTTTGAGAAAATTTTATCAGGAAAGTCATTTATGAATATCAGGAATTTAGTAAAGGTCTCAAGATCGACCCTTGCGGCACACCCACGTTTATATTGTTTTGACGTACGGCCATCAATGACAATCTTGGTCTTTCTCGCCGAAGAAGGATTTGATCACATTAAGTATTCATTCATTAATACTATGTCAGTACAGTTGGGAAAGCAGGAACCTGGAAGGGAGTTCCAAAGTCTAGCAGTTCTGGGGAAGAAACTATTAGAGTAAAAGACTTCCTTACATCTAGGGGCCTCCATTATGTAGAGGTGGGATTTTGTTTTTCGGGGGTATTTACATTGAGGGGGGTACAAGGGCTTTTAACTCGGAGCATTCACCATTAAAATACTTATAGAACAGGCAGAGGGATGCAACATTGTCGATGGGACAGAGGTTGAAGCTTAGATGACTGTTCAGGACCTATCGGGTTTCAGACTCTCTTCTGAACCCTATCCAAGAGCGAGAGACTAATAGATGCACCAGCCCAACTGCTGATCAAAAAGAAGTTAAGCATCTGAGGTGGTGGACTAGTGCTTGATTAAGAACTCAAAGAGTGAGCAGACTAATAGGGTGATAATTGAGTGGGTCAGTTATTTTGCCACTATTCTTGAAAACTCGTACGACAGAAGTAATTTTCTAGCAGTCAGAAAAGCAAGATTTGGTAAGGCATTTGTTCAGTTTGGAGAGAACTGGAGCAACCTCAGTGGAGCTTTTTTTCCATCTTTTGGTTAAGAGCCTCCATTCTCTTTCACATTCATTTTTTTTTCAAATTTTGAGGTCTTATAAACTGAACCTTTTATTTAATCTATAGGGTTTGATTGTTCTCAATTTGTCAACCATGACCATGCTGCTTAGTGTAAGCAATGCATTGTAAAATATAGAACGTATGAGAATAGAACTGATAAAAATGATCCATTCTTTAAAATTTTCAAACCTTTCTGTAAACTTATCTGTAAGTCAAGCAAAATATCTTTAGAAATCTACCAATCTTGGCTCCTTCTCTGCATATTTTTGTCCTAAAAAGGGAATCTGTTAACATCCAGCATTTCAGGCGAAGATCAAAGTGTAATATTTGATTTTGAAGATTCATTACCTTCCTTTGTTAGGTGGGTTGATCTGTTTGTTGCTTGCGGCATCATTGTTTGTGATGGAATAACTACGCTACTGACACTGACATTTGTGCAGCCAAACTAAAGCGTCTCTTTTTGTGAACTTAATTCTCGCTATAAATTGATTCTGTGCCCAGTGTGGAACCGGGCATGGAAATACTTTGGAATTACTGCCTCCTTTTTGGAGAGGTGGAGGGAAGGTTCTTGCTTATTACCTGAGACACTCTTGTACATTGGGGAATACTGACAGGACTCTAGGTATTTCTTTTACCTTTTTTGGCTAGGAACAAAATGTAGCATCGGTACTGATTGTATTTAGTCAGTGAAGGACCCATCCTGGTGCACTAGGAGAAAGCTACACATGCTTCCCCATAGTGGTGTAGTTCAGAATACATTGTAGTCTACATTACACTGTAGAGAACCTGCTGTTTTTATAAAATTATTTTTTTTTTATATATCTGGGTGAGGCCCCGTGTTTTGACAAGCTTCTGGGTTTGACCTTTACTCCTGATCTGAAATGGAACACGTACATCAAGTCTGTTGCCAAGGTCGCAGGAAAGATGGTGGGATCCTTCTACCGCTCCAGAAGATATCTCACTACTGATGCAATTCTCTATCTATATAAAAGCCAAGTACGGCCAAGGATGGAATACTGTTGCCATATCTGGGCAGGAGCTGCCAAAAACAGCCTATCATGCCTTGACAGAGTACAAAATAGACTTCGTGGTTTAGTGGGGGATGCCCTTTTCTCTACCCTGCAACCCCTCTCCCACAGAAGAGACGTTGCGAGCCTATCCTTGTTTTATCGTTATTTTCATGGCAGGTGCTCGTCTGAACTCCAATCCCTGGTCCCCCCTCGCCAATCTTTCACGAAAAACACCCGTCTAGCTGAATCCACTGTGAAAAATTCCCCCCACTCTATATCTGTGCCTAAATCAAAACGCGGATTTCATGAGCAAAGCTTCTTTCTTAGAACTGCACGCCTGTGGAACTCTGTTCCGTCTGCCTGCTTCCCTCCGGACTACAACTTGGATGTCTTCAAGTCTAATGTTAACAAATTCCTAATGAACCGCCCCCCCTAATTAAACACTTCATAAAATCTCCTCACTAACGTGATGTACTTACAATAACCCTTATCCCTGAGTGGCTTCCGGGCCTTGATAAGTGGTGATCACTGTAAAAAAAAAAAAAAAAAAAAAAAATAATGGCTTGAATTTAAGTTTTTATATAATAGTTGTAACTAGAAACCTTGTTTTATATTCCTGAGACCCCCCCCCCTCACTTTTCAAAGGAAGCTGGCTCAACCTGCCTTGAGCGAATGCCGCACCAACCAATTGGTGGTCATTTTCAATTAGGAGTGCCTAGTGGAAGGCCAGACAAAAACGATGCTAAATATAAAGCTTATTTGTCCGAATTGTAAAAAAATTTTGATAGTAACTAGTTGATTGCTATGCATTTATTTTGGTGCGATTATGGTACTGGGAGGACATCTTGCTTGCCAGTTATGAGTGGTGATATGCATCGCATGTAGGTGTAAGTAGGCCTAGCTATGTCATGATTCAACCCTAGGTCTTGTGATGATGGCTATTAGTGATGTCACAGTAAAGTGTGTGTGTGTGTGAGGAAAAAAAAAAAAAAAATTAAAAAAAAAAAATCATAATTGGGAATTAGAAAAATTGGAACATTTTGGGATATCGGAAATTTCTGCCTATTTTCCGAAACCAAAAACGATTCTTTTATTTTTGAGGATTGTTTTCGTTTCACACTTAATTTTCTATTACTGGTATTAATGAGGAAATGATAAAATTGATTTTATTAACTTCTGATGAAACTAAAAATGTATAGATCATACTCCATAAGTAGTTTTTTGTTTTTAATAAAATATATGCACATATTTCATGGGGTTTTGCGATAATGCAAACATTAAAAAAAAAATTCTGTAAAATTATTTAGATTTTAAAAGAAATCTGGAATGTAAAACTGAATCAGGAAAAATTTTAGAATCGTCCCCAATGTGTGTGTGTGTGTGAGAGATTGTTAATGAACAGTCATTGATCGGTATCAGATTTGCACACATGTGATGGCAAGAAACTATAAAATAGTCGAATTATGTTGATGGTAATTAGATATGTTTGTTAAAAGGGAATTGACATTGTGATCGTTTTTAAGACAACACATTGCATTTTTTTTCTTTAAGACAGCAACAAGACTTCGCTGAATTATTAATTTATTTCTTTATTTCCGGTTGCAAAACTTCTTTCTTAATAAAAAAAAAAAATACTTTTTGACCTGTAAACTTTAATTTTAGGCAGACATTATTCTCAAATTGATAGTTCAAAGTTTATTTGAAGTTTTCTAGTTACTGAAACTATAGCCTTGAACATTATAGATTTTGAAACTCTCCATTACTAACTAGCAGAGCTACTGTATGGCCCAGGGCCATAAACTAAAATACTCAATGCCAGCCATTTACCCTCTGTCTTGCATTCCAACCGAGAAATTTTAAGTCTGATTATTCTGTTTATTGCAATTGTTTGAATTTCTATTGCACTTGGTTCACTGGATATATTTTCTAAGTAGTTTTTGAAATTGCTTTTTGTGAGTCCAGTTGCTTCTATAATTAATGGAATGATAATCTTCCTAAGATTCCAGTTTCTTTTCATACTCTACATTTGATATTTTATCCTTTCTCTCTCAGCCTTGTTTAACTCTGCATCATTGGTGGCACTAACTTTTAAGGTTGCTTCTTTCTCCTCGTCCCATATCCCTATCAGGTCTAATAGCTCTGTTTTATAGCGATATAGCTGTAGGCATTCTGTATATGTATGTTGGGTTCAATAGCTCTGTTCTCTAGATATGTAGCTGTAGGAGTTTGCATAGTCATAGTGGATGCTGTACGACTTATTTCTGTTTTGTTTCTCATGCGTTCTCAGGACTTGCTGCTTCATTTGATATTCAACTTTTTTTACAGATGGTCCAGTAGAGATATTTACACACTCCATTTTCATATTGTATAATAGACCCCCTCCCCGGCAGAATTTTATGGCTGGATGTCAGGGGACTCTAACACTACTTTTTTTTATTTTTTATTTTTTTTTATGATCCTTCACCATGGATTGAACTCTGCACCATATATCGTTCTTATAAAAACAAAGGTGAACTTAAACCTTTCTTGCCAAACTTTCACACTTGTCCAGTTACGACCAGTTTCCTCTGCTCTGTCTGTGCCTAAATCTCAACTCAAATTCATGAACAGAACTTTCCTTGAACTGCCTACCTGTGGAACTGTTCCACTAGCCTGCTTTCCAGCTGACTACGATATGGTAGTCTTCAAGTCAATGTAAAAAGTTCTTGTTGAGCACCCCTAAATAATCTACCATTAACTATTGATACGCTGTTGTCTCTGTGATTACTGTGCACTCATTAACCTTTATCCTAGAGTGGCAGTCAGGCTTTGTAAAAAAAAAAAAAAAAAAATTTCCTCGATGATGAATCCCATATTTCTACTTTTGCATGATATCCAAAAAATGGTGCATGTATTTTCTGTAAACTTGTAAGCATTTGCTTTATATTTAAAGTTTCAGTATTATGGTGAAATAATTCTGCAAATTATTTTTGAAGTAAGTCTTGTAAGATGTCTTTGCTTGTTTAGTCTCTTTTTTTTTTTTTTTTTTTTTTTTTTTTTTTTTTTCATGTCAACAAAGCAAATTCATTAGAAACAATTAATCTGCATACACTTTGGAACTGGAAGAAATGGTGTGGCGATGTTTGCCAATTTAAAATATCTGTTAATAGTGGTGCAGAATGCAAAACTCCTTATCGGTTCACATACCAATTGAGTCGAGATTGGCTGTCATTTAGGTTCAACCGCTGTGCATTTTTTTTTTTTTTTTTTTTTTTTTTTTTTTAAATTTTATTATTCAAGCTCCACCTCAAACAAGGCAAGTGCCACTTTGAAGTAGAGGGCTACTATCGGGGGACAATTTGCGGGGGCATTATGAAGGGAGATGAGTAGCAAAGCTATTTGTTCACATTACACTTGAACTTCTGCATATCAGTAGAGTTGGGAAAGCAGTGTTCTAGAAGAGAGTTCCAAAGACTTGCAGTTCTGGGGAGAAAACAGCACCATTTGTTCATTTTTCACCAGGATTTGATGCCCCCCCCCCTGGGAACTTTTGAGACTAAATGGAGAATGGGTGGGGGCAAATGCTGAACTTATTTTTATTTTTTTTTTTTTTTTATGCTTTGTTCACTGCGCACTCACTCGGGATCCTGCATGCTTCACTTGTTTTAATTTATGCTGGTCATGCCACTCTGTGACCGTGACTTGGAGATGCACTTTGAAAAAATATACGCACAGTTTTATAAATTAGATTTTTGTTTCTGTTAATAAACCAACTTATGACTAGAACCACATTTAAACTCTTCTTTAGACACATCTCCTGTAGTTAGCATTGAATTGCCCCCCCCCTCCCGCTCCCGCATTCATTTTAAATTACATCTCTTAAGAACGGTTAAAAACTAAATTGATCATTTCTTAGTTATTGATTCCTTTAATTCTTGTGGCAACTGTTTGGTGGCCCGGAGGTAAAGGCTTAGCAAATGGAGTCGAAGGTGATTCTGTGGCTGGGTTTGAATCTCCAGACCATTGTCATCCTACACTGATGATTGTGTAAGCATGAGACACTAGATATAAAAGAATTATTTAATTAAACACATGCATGCATAGGCTCTCAAAATTCATATTATAGTACTTAATAAATCCAGTTGTAAAAATTACTCTTGATGGTTCAATCCTCAGTGCAGGTGACACTTAAAAAATCCAATTGCATATTACTTCTATGCAGTCATGGCTCTTGTAACGAGAGCATGCTACCCCTGTGGATTAACTAAGAATTTCCATTTGAAATTCTTGAGTTTGACAGAAAATTTCAGTTTGACAAGATCAAGATAGACCAAAAGAAGGTTGACTACATCAACCGAAACGTGAAAATCTCACTCAAGATGAGAACAGTAGTTCGAAGAATCCAAATGATACAAATAACCAATCCTCCTCTCAAAAATCCAGAAACAAACTTTTTTTCTCTTAATAATAATCCCAACTTATTAGAACTGCTTTTAAATTTGTGACACATTTCCTGTGGTTATCCTTAAATGACTCCATTCTGCTATAATTTTTCCTATAACTCTTATTATTGAAATTGCATTTCTTAAAGAAGGTTGGAAGTTTATTTTGGCCAGTACTACTTATATCATAGTCTCTGCCAAAACGGTTGTTTTATTTTTGCCAGATTACCCCGCCCCAACACAGATACACACGCACACACAATAAGCTTTCCTTTATTTTTATTGCAACTGGCAATGTTTCTGGACCTCTGTATACAAGAGAGAAGTCACCTGGGTTATTAATACACTGACAGTTGATGCAATAACATTTTTGTCTATTGAACTGACATAGCCCAACCATAACCTAGTATCCATAAATATTTATCAAGACTATGTTGAAATGCTCCTTAACAATTCTTATTGTCAATCCTTTTAGGAGGCTGGTATATTCATAAAGGATGAGAAATTAATCAGGTGAAAGCAAGGAACACAAGTCTAGGTCAATCTAACTTTTTTTTTTTTTTTTTTTTTTTTTAAGAAATCGCTCCAGACAAGGAATGAGGCTACTTGATGTAAAAAGCTTAAAGGTCAAAAACTAACAATAAGTATTAGATTAATAGAATCTGACCCCCCCCCAGTAATTCCTCCCTCTTTTGTCAGAAATATCGCTCATGGAATGTGAGGACTAAAGAACAAAATAAGGAAGCAAGTTATGAGGCTGCCAAAAGATCTTCCTACTAATCTTCCATATGCAGACGTTTGGTAAACTTTTTTCTTTTTTTTCTGCAATTCTTTCAATGGATGGTTCACATTTTTCCATAAACTTCCAATAAAACTAACAATAAAAATGTTGATACTATCCCTTCTTTCACCATCAAGTTTATTCTGCCCCTCATTTTTATCTGTTCACTTGACTCTTGTGCAAATTACTATCCAGGCTTTCTTGCACAACACATGCAATTTTTTATTGCTTTTATTGGTGTATTGGCTCTGTCCATAACACCAGGGTTGCATAGTCTGAAGGTATATTGTTAAAAAAAAAACTCCATATTTTAGTCTTCCAATATTTGAACTGATTCTTGGAAGATTAAAAAATTCGACACTGACTGTTAGCATTATTATAAGTCAGATTCCTTCTAAAGCCTAATTCCGTAATTCTGGCATAGGTGTATTTTATCTCTATCTCTTCTATTATATAGAAGAAAATTTCATTTCCTATGCACTTGTAAATGGCTGGGCCAATTTTTATTTTCACCCATACTTTGGACTGGCAGTATTCTTAGATGTATCGAATGTCTTTCATAAGTATCGATAATCCCCCCCCCCCCAAATCCAATGAAAGACAAAATGTGCGATTTTTAACTAAAGTTAACGCCTTATATATCCTAACATTGTGAGCACATTTGAGAAGTTTTATCACCGCATAAGCAGAAAGGCCTGGCATATAAAAAAAAAAAAAAAAAATTCTGTTAAGAGCACGATTAAACTGATACTTGACTTTTGCATTTTAAATTTTAATTCAAGCCGTTATATAAAATAATTTTATAAAATCAACAGAAGATTCTCTACAGTGCAATGTAAACTACAATGTATTGTGGACAAAGTTGCTGCAGGTAGACATGTGAAGCTTCCTCCTTGTGCAGCATGGTTCCTATGATTCCCAACTAGAGCAGGAAATTAATTTGATTGAAAAATGGTTGATTTCACCAATTTCGATGACAATAAAATATGGGAGTGTGAAACCCTCATTGATCCTCATTCAATCCCGGGCAACATTGGGTCTCCCTGGTAGTTCACTTAAAATGGATGTTCAGTTCTTTAACAAGGCATTATTTCTGGCTGGATCATTGACACGGGCAGTGGAAGTGCCACTCTCCACTTCTAACCATAGTTAATGTTATAATTAGGCTAATCCATCCATTTTACGTTTTGCCAATGATACCATATAACATAACTATGTGCGGATGAGTCTGAATGCACCTTCTAATCATTAAAAACTATCTAGACAGCCTTGGTGATTTTGTCTAAATGTGTAGTGAGCATTATAAATTAACACAATCCCACCATTCTGAGGGGCTCTATTTCACATTCCTTACTTTTTTTTTTTTTTTTTTTTTTTTTTTTAGCACTGTAAAGTGTTTGAGTTCAGGCTACTCTATTTAAAACTTGTGGATTGAGTCAGACTTTAATCAGATATTTCTACAAATAATACAAGCAGAACATACCATAGTTTACTATCAAGTTTCTTTTTCTTGAATTATATTTGTCTTTGTTCCTGGAAGAAAGTCCAACATTTCCAGATCTGGGTATTGCATATTCAATCTTGTATAAATAAAATGATAGATGTGTAAATATTTAACCAATAAACTCTTAAACTACTGATCACATAACACTGGAATTAACAAGAAATAGTAATCATACACCAAGGATAGTTTATAACGAGTAAAATCTTTTGTTTGGATGGATAACGCATACAGACTTGTCTTAGCAAGTTGAAATGCAAAATGTTCATTTCAATTTGTTGACATATTTTTTAGTTTTATGCATGTGCAAATTCAATCCTCGCTAGAAGTCATTTAATTTTAAATCGTTCTCTGCTGTCAGGTTAGCTCAAACGGTAGGAACGTGTCTGGAGCGCTAAATGTTTTGGTTTTGATTCTAGCTGATTGCACCCAAGTTTTAACTTTTCAAGTTGGTGGTCATATATATATATATATATATATATATATTGTGACGTCAGAGCAAAATGAACATTCAGTCTCTCTACCTCTCTATCTGGCGTTAAGACTTACTTTCTATATATATATCTCTCTCTTAAAATCTAATCAGCCAGACAACCCCCTCTCTGTAAATGATGTGGCGTGGCAGTCACTTGGCTGAGGGAAGTGGGACAGAGGTTGGGTGTGAATATCGCCATAACGAGCGGAAATACATCGTCATGGCAACCAGACAGCGAACATTTGTGGCGGGAAAAGCGGACCACGAGGGATTTGAAAATAAGAAATAAACAGTTGGCGAAAAGCGATACAGCCCGGTGTACAAACATTATCTCCGAGAATCGAACCTCATCGAAGATTGAGATTTGAATCAATTGAATTGCGGATTATTATTCAAATACGATCGTATTGTCGATTGAACTCCCATATATTCTTCGTTGGAATTAAGATTCGAGGAAGAGATAGACTTTCGCCATCTCAACTTTTTTCTTGGATATCGTGTTTGTGAATTTATGATCCGTGTTTACCCTAACGGACAAAACAGCTAAGTTTGGCCTATCTCATGCCAATATCTTTTCTTATCCACAAACTTTTCCACATATTATATCGTAATTGCATGTCGCATACATCTGGCAAACATCCCCAAAGATACGTCTCTCACTCATTCTTTTTATCGGAGCTTCTTCTTCTTCCTTTTTGATGTATAAGTCTTTATTGAATTTTAAACTTTGATTGAGTGTTTGTTTCGTTATTCATTACTCTGTTGTTCCATTCCCCTTAATGATATATTTCGCTGGTTGATCCGACATCCGACGATTAACCGCAGATAAGTATGAGACATTGGATATCAAAAAAATTAATTAATTAATGTGTCTTGATCTGATTGCCAATCAATTCGGTCATCCATTAACCGGGTCGTGACAATACACACACACACACACACACACACTATTCAATAGAGAATTGTTTTTTTAATAAATTCAAAATTTGCATTAATTAAAATATATTTAGTCATATTTTATGACTGGCAAGGTCTGGTGCCTCCACCCCCTCCCTTGCTAATATTTGAATGAAGTTTTAGTGTTTAGTTGTATAATTTATCAGCTTCTCTTAAGAAGCTTTAAAAAAAAAAAGGTTTAATTTTATTTTTGCTCTCTACAAGCTAAATTTTGTAGCTGTTGCATTTGTGATGTCATTCACCCAGGGTGAGCTGAGCTCCAAGTGAATTTGTTACATCACAAGTCAAGGCAGTCCATCCAGGCCTGTCCAACGCTGACTCCTCAGCATACTTCAACCATTTGTTATTCCATCACCACATATTGGGGCCAGTCATAGCTTCCAAGTTAGTTTTGACTGTTGCAAGCCATGTCCTCAGTTGACATCACTCTTCTTGAGGTAGCAGTGTTGGTGTCATTGCCTTACGAACCAGGTCAATTAGTGGACGGTGAAAGGCGTGGCCAAACCATCAGTCTCCTGATAAGAACAACATTCTCAAATTTAGGTGTTGTATGGTCGGGCAGTATATAAACAGGGTTTATATAAGATTTCTCTTAATGTTGTGATGAATACAGTGTCCTGTCTAGTGGTTAAAATGTTCTATTGTATGCATGTGTGGGTGTTTCGCATATAAATAAAACAGTTTAACATTCAGTCTGTGTAGTGTACAGGCAAAGAACATACATCCCTCCATCGTCTTCATCTCTTTTCATTATTCAAGTTCATCTCCCTTTGAAGGAAACCAAACAATAAGTTATATATTTCATGTAACTATATTCTTGACTTCCCATCGGAGGTGCAAAACATTGTCATTTTCTACATTACGCTAAAGTCCCGTTTCTCTCAGCTTCCGAAATGCAGACTCTTTTGTGTTAACTTGTCGGACTCCAAACTGTAAACTAACTTGTTACGCCATTAACTCTGTGACCAAGACACAAATCGAATGATCTACTTTCTAAAAACTTTTAGTGAAAAAAAAAAAATCAATTCAGCTAACTTGATTATGTAGTAGAGCTATTCAAAGTAGCCGCCTTCAGCCTCAATCACCACTTCGATTCGAGTCAGGGACTGGGAGCCTGCCTTTTCCACAAGCGCTAGAAATTTATTTTATGTTTATTTATTTATTTTTTTTGCAGAGCAATCCTTTTAAATTGCTAGCTATCGCAAGAGAAAACATACAATTATACTTTTAATGGATAAAAACAGTAAAAAGATTGATTTACTTAAGAGTGGGTGTATGATGAATTTTTTTTTTTTTTTTTTTTCAAAATTTTAAGACTCGTTGAAATGTTTTTAACACAAAAAAAAAAAAGTGGTAAAAAGTATTTTTGACACCCCAAATTAAGTGATGTCTCTTCTGATTAGTTTCCAAATTTTGTGACCATTTTTCATAGAAACATGGTACGAACATTTACAAATCAGTTTTTTTTTTTCTTTTGTTTTTTTACAAAACCTTACCGAAAACGCCGTTTTATGATGTTCACATGTTTTTCACTTCATTTGCTTAAAATATATAATGTACATCATTATTAATTCAGTTGAAAGTATGTTAATTTTCGAACAAAACGCAAGTATTTTGAGGACTTAAAATGCTTTGGTTTTTAAAATATGACTATTTTGGCAGAACCCCCTTGAATCTGATTATCCAAAGTGTTTTATTGTCCGTGTGTATTACTATTAACAGTGCAACACAATGTTAGTTACTTATATTTCACCTACCATTCTTCAATGTCGGATTATACTTTGCTCGACTTAATCTCTGATTAGTATTAATCTTAAGATCTTGGTGCTCAGATATATTTACTTGGATTTTAATGTCCACCAAGAATTGTCTTCTAGCTTGTCAAACTTTCACAACTCCTAGCTACAATCACTATTTTTCCCCACTCTATCTGTGCCTAAATCGAAATGCAAATTCTGTAAAGTTTCTTTTCTAAAACTACCTTCTTGTTGGAATTCTGGCTTGCTTTCCAGCTGACTACAATATGGCCGTTCTAGAGTCCAGTGTAAATAAGTTCTTGTTGAACCGTTCCCTTAAAGAATCAAATTGTGCCCAATTTATACCACTAACAATGACTAAGCTGTCTCAGTGACCACAGTACACTTATTAATCCTTTATCCTAGACTGGTCTTTAGGCTTTGATAAGTGTTGACTCCTATGGTGTGTTAAAAAAAGAGAAAAGCTCTTCAAACACAGCTGATGAGTTCCATTTTTTTTTTTTTTTTTTTTTTTTTTTTTT
The DNA here is from genome assembly GCF_053919585.1 of Euprymna scolopes. Classification (NCBI taxonomy): domain Eukaryota; kingdom Metazoa; phylum Mollusca; class Cephalopoda; order Sepiida; family Sepiolidae; genus Euprymna; species Euprymna scolopes. The sequence continues at coordinate 73,819,994 of NC_136495.1, read as the reverse complement.
TTTTACATTCCTAAGACTTGTGTGTCGGATGTTCGTAGTCATATAAATGCTGATCACCTTTATGATGAGGATTAATATAACGCAAAACTTTAAGCCAAAGTCCTTTTGCTCCAGATGTCAATAGTTAAAAAATCTGAAACCAGTTTATAGAAATATATAAACACAACTGGTTTCTGTTCTTTTGGCTGAGAACAAGGTGTAGAATCTGTTATGCTATATTTCTGTCCTTGGTCAGCAAAGAGAAATGCTTCTACACTAAGACAATTTTTGTTCAATCCAGTGTGCCTTTTTTGAGGAACTGGATATTCCTCACATTAAAAATTTTTAAAAAATCTCATTTTGTCCTCGTAGCAAAGCAAATAAGAAACTTTACAAAGACTTTAATGATTACTGAGTTCTTTTTGCAAAAAGTTTTTGCACCATGGATTTTTAAAGTTGGTAGAAAGTTAAATCTCTCTTGAATAAATTTCTGAAGTCGGAAAATATTTTCGTCCTGAAGAAAAATCTAATCCGGACAATTTTTGGTGCTGGTGAACCCGATGTATGTAAGTGTTCACTCAGGTTTTCCCAGAACCTGATGTAAACTGCTGCATTAGGCTGAGCGTTGCTGAGCGAATATTACAAATGCTGTTAAACAAAATATAGCAACATTCATTCGATATGAATTACGATTTAAAAAAAAAAAAAAAAAAAATTTAAAAGTAAAATATAAAAACAACCTACCATAACTGTCATGGATAGGAAATTTGAATCTCCTAACTGCATTCTCAGCAATCACTGCCATCCGTAGTCGTCTCACCACGTTTTGGCCAAGTAAGCCTCTGGCCGGCTTTGGGTATGATTGAAACCGCTATCTTCAGACAATACTCATCTGGAACTGTAGAGATTCAACGTCTCTATGAACTGTGCCATGGGCCCCAAAGGGCGATCAAGGTTGGATTTTTTTCATCTTATAAATCCACGTTTATTTTTATTATCTGATCTTTCATGGTTGGGTCCGTACCGAATGGTGTGTGAGATAGATTATATATCTCAGATAATAAAAATAAATGTGGATTTATAAGATCAAAAAAATCCAACCTTGATCACTCTTCGGGGCCCATGGTGCCGTTGATAGACGTTGAATCTCTACGGTTCCAGATGAGCATTGTCTGAAAATAGCGGTTTCAATCCTACCCAAAGCTGGCTAGAAGCTTACTTGGTTAAAACGTGGGACATAACTACTGATGGCAGTGATTGCTGAGAATGCAGTTAGGAGATTCGAAGTTCCTATCCGTCGCGGTCACCACCTGACGAAGGCCAGAGGAATAGTTGGCCGAAACGTTGTGAAACAACTAATAAAGATGAGAATAATAGTCCGAAATAAATAAATATAAATAATACTCATCTTCATAATGAATTCCAATTAAAATATTATATAAGTTTTACTTTTTTATTTCTCGCTTAATTAAAAACTAAAATATTTTTATTTTGGTTGGGGTAGGGTATGGATTTAAGGTTAATTCTTTCAATCAGTAACGGTAGGAAGCAACAATATTTAGTGAAGAAATAAATGAAAACAATGAAATTTAAAAATAAAAAAAAGCTACCATAAGTGTTTTATTTGTAAATTTTACCTTTGATTTTTTAAAGGTAATTTTCTTAACTTAATTGTTGAACAAGTTGAATGTAATTTCAAATCTTTGAATGTTAAAATAATTAACAATAGCTCTGCCAGCGCTCGCCATATTCTGGTGGTTTGTCGTGTTCCAGAGAAACCAGAGCAGATGTTTACAGCTTGTTCACGAAATACACTTAAAAAATTTTTTTTTGCCTGTTGTGGGTAAATTCTGAATTTGTTTTCTTGAAAAATTTTTTTATTTCTTCAACGTTTTTATATTTTAGCTGGAAACTGCGAGTTTACACGCTGTCTTCGTGAAGTGGTGAGCTGAACATGTTTAGTGTGATGTATGTATGCTTGCATTACCTTCTATCAAACAATCCTTACATGTTATGAACTTTTCATTCGGCTTTTTCAAAAGCAATTTAGGTACTTAGTGTAAAAGAAATTTGAAATGAAATTTTAGCCATTTTAAATGTATACACCACTCGGACATCATGAACTTTATAGAATTCCAAAGTCTGGATTAAAATAAAATGGTGGACCTGAAGAAGCTTACCCCATCCTGGAAATGATTTTCTTTTCATTTTTTTCTTAATTTTTTTTTTCCGGGTATTATCATGGATTACAGATCTAAATTCTAGGTTATCAAAAACTTGAAAAATATTTTTTAATGACTTAACGCCAGGGATTACTTCAATTTATAACATTCTACTAAATTGATACCTCACTTTTAGATACATGACCTTCATAAGGTGTCATGTGATTGGTGATAATTCCCGTAAAATGGCTCTGATAATTCACAAAAAAATGTTACTTAAGGAAAGATAAATTACTCTTCTACCTACCAGGATAAATTATTTTGTTTTTAAAAATTTTTTTTTAACCAACAAAATCAAATACTGAAATAATTCAGTTTCATAGTAAACAAAATAAAAAGTAAATAAATTTACAAATTTATATATTTAATTTAATATAATTTTGCAAAGTCTCTGGATCAGTGCGGACATGAAATGGTTTCATATTGATGAGGCCATATACCACTAAGCCTACAGCATGGCATATCGAAAACCTAATTAAAAATAGTTATGTTGCGATCTCCAACAAACTATTCAGCCAATTTTGGGTTTAAACATTTGAAATTTTACATAATGTGTATTCAGACATGCAGCAAGCTTATTAATCAGTTTTTGGGTGAACATTTGGCTGCCAAGAGGTCAAAGTTGAAAGAGTTGACCTTTGCAGACTCTATCAATCTCCTCTGCCAATTTTGGATTTAAACACTTGAAATGTTTGATGTAGGTTACCTGGACACGAGTCAAACTTTAATGTGTGTGCGTGTATGCACATTTATGAACAGTACATAGGGCCCGAGCAACGCCAGGCTGAATTGCTAGTACATAATTTTTTTTTAATACATACAAACACTATTGTTTCATCCTGTTTGGAATCCTCAGTACAGGAAGTCATGATTACTGCTGTGCGAGGGATTCAAATCTGGTCATGAAGCCATCTCTGACTCCATTGGTAAGGAACATACCCCTCAGCCATTGTAAACCATGGCAAGAATTTAGTTAAAATGAACATTTATGCAGTGTAAATGTCATTCGAGTAGGTCTGGAGTGATGCAATGATTTTAACATGATTTACACACGCATGGGCTAAGTGACCAACTTTCATTTCAACATGGTGCTCAACGATAAGAACCCTTGTAATGAGACTATCCTAATATTTTTCCGGATTCTGATACAATTACCAATTCTGATTTGTAAAGAAATTTCTAAATAGTTATTTTGTGAGGGAGGGGGGGCTTGGATTACCACAAAAAACTTGTGTAATATATGCATATATTTTTTACAAATGTAAAAATATGCATGGGTTTTACTTAAAGGTTTTAGTTTTGCTCTTGGTTTAAGATCAATAAATATTTTTCATTATTTGTAAGAACCATGGAAAATTAAGTTTTAAACAAAGAAATTAAAGTCTTGGGCATTAGAAAATAAGCACAAATTTTTTTTGATTTCAATACTCCCAAAGTTCCGATTTAAAAAAAAAAAAAAAAAAAAAAAAAAAAAAAAAATTTGGTTATTCTGATATCTTTCCCAACACACATAAATTTACAAGTGGATAATTGCTTCATTTTTCCTTTCCAGTCGATAATGTATACAACAAAAGTATATTTTCTTTTGAACTAGTCATATTTACCTCTAGACAGGCAGCAAAATCCCACCACTTCACAATTTATGCCCCTAGGCAGCGGAAAGCTTTCTACGCTAATATTTTCTTCCTTCAAACTGCTGGGCTTTGGAATTTCTTCCCTGTTTCCTGCTTCCCTGACTGTACTAATCTGCAAAAGTTTAAATGTAATATGAATAGACATCTTGGTTTTCAACTCCCCACATTCTCAATATGCCTAGTTTTTGGTGGTGGTGGGGGGTTCTCATGCTACTAGGGATGTGCAAACGATTTAAAACAAGTTAGGAAATATGTATAATGATTTGGAATGATAAAATTCTTTTTAAGAGTAGACAAGTTATAAAATGTGCAAATGATTCTAAACTGTAATGAAATGACTTGCTTTATATCTAAATAAGACAATCTGATTATTTATTTATTTATTTATTTTTTTTTTTTTTGTAGCTATCCAATTTAGCGGAGATGAATGTCACCTTCATTTTAGTAGAAAGTTGAGGTCGAGGTTGCTAACATGATCCCAGCCTGTTGTCACTTTCCATAAAAAAAACTTCTTTGGCAACACAAATGTACACACATGCTTTTACATTTCTAAATTTTTGAGATCATAAGTTTGATTTGCACAGTATTTCGGTCGCTGTAACCTCCGACCTTAAGGTGTATCTTATTGAACTTGTGAATCTTCACAACCTTAATTTAAACCAGGCTATATTTTTGTTCTGTCAGCCATACCAGAAGTCCAATACATTGCGGGTCCTTGCACAAAGACAGGTAGCATAGTGGATAAAGCACTTGATAAAATTCAATTAAAAGTTGAAGGTTTAATCCTCAATGTGGATGACACCCAAAGTGCAATTGCAAATTACTTAAGACTTCTACCCAGTCAAAGCTGATCAAACGAAAGCATGTTACCTCTGGATTAAATGAGATTCAGTTTGAAATTTTGTGCAGATTCCAGAAAAGCACTAAAGATGAGAACAGTATTTTGAATATGGGTATTTACTTTTATATAGATACTAGCAGGCTATTTGGCATTGCCTGGTCGTAAAATACGCTTAAGTATATTTTAATTAATGCAAATTTCGTATTTATTATATTGGACCCAATATATAGTAATGATTTAAAAAAAAAATTAAAACATAAAAAATGACTCGTGCGGCACCATCGAGAATCGAAACCAAAATGTTTCGCTTAAGATTTACTATTTCCTTTAACGTTAATGTCTGAGCTATGAGGAAAAATGTTTGCAAGGTTAAAAATTAAAACCTGAACGAATAGCTATTACGTTATGTATGCATATTTGTAATGTCGTCATTTGACCTTCACCTGGAACATTCCATTTTTTAATTTTCACTTTTGCACCAATTTTCCCTGGCTAAAACCAAATAAAGTTTTACATGGGTTCGAATACTCTATATATTAAGTTTCATGTCTGTAGACCAAAAACTGACAGGAGTTTGGTCAGCAAAATTTTTTAATTAGCTAGATCTTTTTCAGATGAATGCAATTCCATGACTCATAACAAAGTTTTTTGTAAATTATTGGAAAGGGTTTTTAATGAATATCAATACATAAAAAAAAAAAAAATTATAGGAGTATACATAAATGTGCATTAAATAAGATTCAGTTGAAAATTCAGTGCAGATTCCTGAGTTTGACAAGACCGACCTGAAGGTCGGAGATTACATTGTCCAAAGTTTGAAGAAAAAAAACAAAAAACAAAAAAAAACAAAAACTATGTAGCACATTCACTTTTCTATATATTTAGTTTTATGCTTTTTTTTTTTTTTTTTTCTTAGGAAATTATTTTGCTGGACGATTGTTTGCTTTAAATTTGTTCAAGCTGCAAAAACATTCCATAATTTTTAAAATCCATTGTTTGCCAAGAAACAATACAAACAGGATACACAATCTGTCTGTAGCAAGAAATATTTCATTATTGGACACGATTCAATTTTGCATATTAAATTCTCCAAACTACCGCAAGTCAGCAAATAAACTTAGATTTTCTGCAAATTTACTTGTATAATACATTTTCGTGTCATTTTTAAAATTTAAAGAAAAAAAAAACCTAAAATTATTCCTCCATATTTTATATGCATTTTACAAAACTGAGTCACGTCAGCTAAAAAAAAAATGCTTGAGCTTGGAAATGTAAAAACTAACTGCATAGTTGATTTCATAGATGTATAAGTATTGCACCATCACCAGGTTGAAGCGTTGGCTCAGGACAGTAAGGTAGAATGCTGAACTGATTCTGAGCTATTGCCTTTTCGGGGTCGGTTGATGGAACCAAATCTTGTGTTCATAATGAAAGCATTCTTGGTCAGCCAGTGTTCAGGGCATGGTAAACTTGTTAGAAAGAGCCGGTCCAACCAACCCACGGTAAATGCCACAACTATGACCATAAATATTAGTAATGGGACAATTTCAGTGTTTTCTCGATTCTAATAAAATTTCCGAATAATCTCTAAATATTTAGTTGTACAATTATTTTATTTTTGATTAATGCAAGAACCTTTTATAAGGTGTCTATATTTTTGCAAATGTAAAAATACACTTTAATTCAGATTCAAGTTTTAGTGGTAGTTTAAAATTAGTAAATATTAATTATTAGCAAAATTAAAGTTAACCAAACAAAAATCGATTTAAAAAAAAAAAAAAGAAAAAAATCGTTTTTGGCATCTGAAAAGACTAATTTTTTCATTCCGATTCAACACATCAAAAAGTTCTGATTTTTCCGATGGTCACAACACTAAGTGAAGACTAACGGAAATAAAATGGACTTAAAAATTTTTTTTTTTTATATGCAGAATGTTGTAGTCTAATCTTCATCAAAAAATAACTTATTCCTAGTAACCGCCAAATTTATGGAGTTTTTGATTTTTGTAACAGTTTGTCTTTAAAAATCTACCAAAAATTAGGTAATTATCTAATCAGTATAAAATTTTCACTGATTAATAAAGAATGCACTTTATATGGGTGTAATTTTTTTTTTTTCATATTCATTGTATAAATATATTTTTGGGACTTCATACCCGCCTTCATCATTTGTCCCTTGTTTGACCTCTTAAAGTTCAAGCAATTCACTAAGCACACTCATTGTGTGGTGGCAGGGTGAACAAGTGTAGTGTAAAAAAAAAAAAAAGAAAAAAAGTGCCTTCAACATCGAAGATTGAAATCCGAAATTTGAATGAGTTTAATTTTATCTTTTGCGTTTTGAAGTGAGATTCATTGAATGTTATCAATAATTATCTTTCAGATGAGGATAAATATTTTTTTTACGAAAATACTAAAAAAAGGCATACTTTTAAATCTTCAAAAATAAATTAAAAATTTTATTTTAGAATGTTCAAACTTTTCATGTACCAGTACATAAAAAATACTTTAAAGAATCGATACCAAAAAAAAATTAAAAAAAAAAAAAAGTGAAAATTATAAGTATTGTATCTGTATTATGTTTAAGATACGGCAGCCCATTAGGTGTTACAAAAAGTTATCTCCTTTTTTGAAAATTAACTATTACTATGAAGACATGGATTTAGGTAGATGATGATTGTGGCATTCCAATAAGTTGTATCCCTCCAGAGGGTTACCAAAAACGGCCCATTTTAAGGGCCACCAAATTCTAATTGCTCTTTGTCAACTTGATTTATGCATTAAAGAATTGGGGAAAATACACTATGATCTAGTTTATGGAAAAAGAGCGTGGCTCATTGGTTATTATTAATTAAAAAATAAAGGAAAAATGATTTTAATCATGTAATTAAAAATAGACTAAAACTGATATTAAAACTGAGAAATATAAAGGCGGCGGTAAGCACATGGTTCCTAAAATGTACAAAATCATGCTAAATAATTTGAATTTATTTAAATATAAGGTAATTATATTCTAATATTTTTGCATATTCTTATGGCCAATACTAGTAAATTTTATTTAGACATACATAAAGTTATTTTAATTGATTCGAAAACCGGTGAAAACTGGGTCAAGCACATTTTTTTTTTTTTTTTTTTTTTTTTTTTTAAAATTTAAAACTTAAAATTCTATTAAAAATGATAGAAAAGTATTATTCTGCTTTTAACATAAACTTCAGGGTTTTATCTTGTAAAACCAAAAGCTGTTCAGAAATAATGGATTTTAATAGATCTTAATAAGTTTTGGAAAAATCAGTTTTTGATCAATTGGCGGTCACTACTTATTCCGATTATTTGGAAGATGGAAAGGATCCAAAACAGAATTAAACAAAAGAACGTTTATTTTATATAATGGAAAAAATATATTATTTCTGCACCTTTGAGAAGTTTCTTGACAGTTAAGCACTTCCCATGAAAGAAAAGTCTGTCAGTTGGCCTATATGCAAGGTCGCAACAGCCCAGTCACTTGATCACTGTAGATCGTCATTGAATATTTATGCCTTTATAAATGTTTAATTTCACTTGAATATCGTAGTGATTAATGCTGGCACTGGAATTATGTTCCTTGCACAAGGAGACAGATCCATTGCAGGGTTTGAATCCCACAACCAGCAGCAGTCATAACTTCCTGCACTGATGATTCCAAAAGGATAAAACCTCAGTGTCTGTAAGTATTAAAAAAATATATATATATATATATATATATATATATATTGAGGTCCCCATAAAACCTTTTACTCTAATTGTTTCTTCCCTCTCAGACTGTTAGACTTTGGAATTCCCTCTCTGCTTTATTATTGTTATCCTGCTGAAGTTTAAATGTAATGTGAAGATATGTTATTGCTCAACTCCCCAGTCTTCTGTTAGGCACAATCACAAATAGTAGCTTTTTTTTTTTTTTTTTTTCCGTTACTACAATTTGTTAGTGCCTAGTTTCTAAAGACTCTTCCTACCAGCACCTCCTCCTCCTCCTCCCTGCTCTGAAGAGTTAAGTAGACATCTAGTTTTACAATCTGTAAATCTACTTGAGTTTTCCCTCCCAAGGGTCTGTTTATGAACTCATTTTCAAGAGATGTGCCTAATTTGTTTCTCTCTGCCAGGCAGAGCCACTTGTTAACCTAAGGGATTTTTCAGTGAATGGAAGTGATTTTTTTTTTTTTTTTTTTTTTTTTTTTTTTTAAATACTATTATGGCATGTTCTTTGTTCTCTTCATGAGATTCACTCTAGGCAGGCTGAATCAGTTTCCTCCAATGGAGGAATTGTTAAAGAGATATTCACAGCCAGTCCCCAAATTTTTGCTCAGGAACTCGGTATCTTCAGCCAGCCTGATCTGGTAGCACCAGATACCCTAAAAGCTATTATCACTTTGGGCAAAAGTAGACCTGAGAGCAATGGTAACTAAGGGGCAACTCCACACTCTTATTATTGGGCCAATTCTCTATTACCTAATATATGTAATGATTTTACAAAAAGGAAAAAAAAGTGCCATCAGCTAACATTGCAACCAAAACACAAATCACCAGCCTCATCCTTTAGTGTGTGACCTAAATCCATATGTATACAAAAACTGCAAAAAATAAAGTTGTTTAACCTATAACTTTTAATTAGCGCACGTGTAGAAACAAAAAGGGATATAGTCAAATTATACTTTATAAATTATTATAATAAATTATAATGCTTTTTTTTTTTCTTTTTTTTTTACCACTTAGTAGCTATTTTACTGGCAAAAAAACAAACTGAAAGTGTTACAGGTTTAAATTACTCTATATCAAATTTCAACTCTGTAGACCAAATATTCTGATAGGAGTTTGGTAGACTTAATTGCACACAAAGCAACAAGGTCACACACGCACATTTCCATGACTAAAACATTTTTATCTTAAATTTTATGCAATTATGCAGAATGTAGAAACTATGCATAAATAGAATTCAGTGTAATGACATGAAACCAATCTAATAAGAAAAAAAAAATAAGTAATTAATGTTTGTTTTTCAAAGGAATATACAAATTAGTTTACCTTCCTCTAGTCTCTCACATATCCATATTTATGAGGTAGTGTTTTAATTTTTTAAGTAGAAAAAGTAGACTTTTACTATCAATGTCAAAGCGAAAAAAAAAACAATTATAGGTATATGATTTTTTTCTTGTCTTTAATTTGAAATTTCCTAGCTGCTGATTAAGGCAACATGACTGACTCCACTATTGTAAACTGTCAATTAAGCATACATTTACTAGTCATCCCATGCTGATTGTTTGTGATTCTGATATTTCTGCCACTGCATTCAACATTACCAGCAAACCAACTTCCTGTGGTAATTTTTGGTTCAAATGCTGACCTTGTTTCCTAGGAATCAATATGTAATTTCTTTTTAAATTTAAAACTTTTTCAAATTTCACTTGTCGATTACAAGGTAATGTTTGTTCTGTGGATTCAGTCTGAAGGAATAAAGGTGCTACCGGAGTCTTAGTTTTGGTCACACTATTCTTATTGCATTTTATGACGTGGCAACCTTTGTATGTCATTTTATACCGATTATCTATGCCATTGGCATGGAATATTTCCCCCAGTCGCATGTATATCCCAGTTTAGGTAGATGACTACGTTAGGTTTTTGCTCCTTTTGCGAGGAGGTGCCAACGTCCTCTTACATAGAACGCTCAGTATTTCCAATTAGTCACCCATCTGGTACTGGCCAGACTCATCATTGCTTAACTTTGATCTGATGAGAACATGATTGTGTCATAGATTATCTTTTTCTGCTGACACGAGTGATGGTTTTAGTTTTGATAAAGACTAAAAAATTTTTTAAGCTATGAAAGGTAAGCTGTGGTTTTATTTATTTTTTTTTTCAAATAAATCCTAAATGTTCCTTTTTTTTTTTTTTTTTTTTTTTTTTTTTTTATAGAGTACTTGTTATAAGATCAGTGCAATCAATGAAAATGTACTTTGTGAGTGGAGTTCGGCATGGTATGCACATTAGGTGGTCTTCATTTTCAGGATATGAGTGGGTCAAATGCGTATGGCCCATTCTTATTTTTGCCAGTGAATTTTTTCTTCCTGATTTTTTTATTGTTGGCATCACTATATAATCTGTTAGGAAATTTATTGCAGTATGTTTGCCATTTTTGAGTTTGTCCAAGCTGGAGATGAAGCATCCTACTGGATCCCAAACATTTACCAGTTAACTCAGATATTCAAACCGACAGGTCTTAAGATTTTGGTTGTCCCCATAAATGCAATTGTTTGCATCTCTCTTGCACTTGATTCACTGGGTATATTTGTCAGGTAGTTTAAATTTTTTTTTTTTTCTCATGACTCAAATTCCTGCTATAATTACTGGATCAATAGAGATCTTAAGATTCCAGTTTCATGTTATCTTGGTATTTTATCTTTCTCTTAAATCTGTTTAATCCAGCATCATTGCTTCTTTCTCCTTGTCCTGTATCCCTGTCAGATTTTATGGCTGTTTTCTAGATTGGTAGATTTAAGAATTGCAGTCCTAGTAGATAGTGTATAACTTATATCAGAAAGAATAGTTGGAAATACGTTCCTAAGACTTGCTGCTGCATTTGATATTCAACTTTTTGCAGATCGTCTAGTAGAGATATTTACACTCTATTGTGTCGAGTTGTATAATAACTGTCTGCTAGCAGAACAACCTTAGTCTGATATGAGGTGGCTCACACTCTACTTCTGTGTGGCAAAACTTGCACTTGCTGCCATTGCTGAGACCACTCCTTTTCTTAAAAGCATCGCTCAAGTTTTTATCTTGAGCAGCCATTATAATTTTCTCCTGATCATAGTGGGGGATTGATAGTATTTTAAGATCTGAGTAGAGGATTTTAAAATTTGGATCCATTGGGATTGTTTTATTGCTGAATCGGCTAATTCATTTCCTCTAATGCCAAGGTGACTTGGTATTCAAAAGAAAATATCCTTTTGACTGTTTGTTGGATTGTGGATTAGTTTTGTAATTATTAGGCTTGTTTATCTTTGATTCTAATTGCTTTTAAGACCGATTCAGTCTGAAAAGATTATGTATTTGAGGTTGTCGTGGTAGGAAATTAGGATTAGTGTGTATTTCTGCACTGAAAAAGAAGTTTCTTTTGGAAGATTTTTTTTTAGTACTGTAGCACTGGCTGTTTCATCTTTTCTAGTCAACTAACCCGACTCCCTGACTTCCGCTGACATTATACACTGAAAATGAACAAAATTCTACAGATAATACCAATTGTGTTATTTTTAAGTAGTTCATTAGTTTAAAATCTTAAGTGTTTTCAATAAGTCTTAATTAAAATAAGACCGAAAAACTTCTCAATGATTATTAAAAGAAAAATCAATAAAATGTAACCATACATGCACGGGAGAAAAAAAAGCGATGGAACTGATTTGCCGTAATATAGTTTTCAGTAGCAGCTATGCAGAAAGTTAGGAAGTACATTAGTTGACTATTACGCGTCTTTTTTGTTTAGCCCTATCTGTATCACTGTGTATGTGGTCTAGGTCTTTTTTTTTTTTTTTTTTTTTTTTTTATATAAAAAAAATCTTTTTTAATTTTTGAAATCACTACTTTATATTTAGGTGCCATATAATCATTATTAAAACAATTTGGCATAAATTAAAATCATATTTAAGCCTATTTTATGACTGGGCAACATTGGGTTGCTTACTAGTCTATTAATATAATGATTGTATTGTGAATGTATTTTTTGTGTGCACTATTGCTACTAACCAGTATTTCCCCCAGAGCGATCTTTATAAAATTCTGTTTTGGTTTTATGTTGGATCAAAATAAAGACTCTTTAAAATGTCTTAGATAAATATCTAATTTGTTCAATCCCAGATAATTGCTTTCTTCTCACAAATCCTCTTAAATCTCTTTCCGATTGATGGTTTTAACAAAAACTGAATGTTGGCAAGTTTTTTGAAAGTATATCCACAACGTTTGAAGTGCTGCTATTTTTAAAAAAGGATGTTTATTGCCAAAATGGTGTTTCATAAATTGCATTTATTAAGTCTTTATCAAATGGAGAAGTTCAAGACTGGAAAAAATAATTGGTCCCCCGATAAAAGGAGGGTGGACCTGTAAATTCACCCTTGTCCGTTCGTCTGTCTGCACATTTCTCAATAACTACACTTTGGGATTTTTTGAAATTTTTCACAAACATTAAACATGATATAAGTAAAAAAAAAAAAAAAAAAAACTATTAGAACGGATTTTCTGGGAAAACTCCGGTTGCATCCCTGGGGGTGCCTTTCCCGTTAAAATGGCTAAAATTTACACTTTTGTGCTTATAAAAAAAAAAAAAAAAAAAAAAGAAATTGATGCCTTGCATTTTTTAGAAAACTTTCTCAAAAGTTGTAACTAACTGATTTCTATAAAATTTTGTTTGTCTATATTTCGCGATAACCTAGGGGCTCTTTACGGGCTAATAAAAACACTCCATTTTTGGGACTATTTTACCATATTTGTAAAATTTTCTGTGTATGCCTATTTAGCAGTTTTGCATGGTGCTGAACTCAAATTTAAATATGTTGAGGCCTTAAGAACTTTTGGGGCTATATGGGGGGCTGGGGGCAAATGGACTTTGTCCTTTTTTTGCATGGTGCAGAACTAAAATTTACACATGTTAAGGCCTAAAACTGTATAGTTTGTTCATTTTAACCAAGATTTGACATCCCCTGGGGACTCTTGGGGCTAAGTGGTGGTGGGTGGCAAATGCTGAACTTAGTCATTTTTTTTTTCTTTTCTTTTTTAATGCCTTGTTCACTGTGCACTCACGGGGGACCATGCATGCTTCACTTGTTCTTATTTGGATTCTTCGGACGACTGTTCTCGTCTTGAGTGTTATTTTCACATGTCAGTCGATGTAACCTTCAGGTGTATCTTATCAAATTCCAATCCGTATGGAATTTCAAATGGAACCTGCTATTTAATCCATGCTATTGTTTGGTCAGCCATGACTAGACAGAAGTCCTAAATAATTTGCAATTGTATTTTTGGGTCACTCGCATTGAGGATTGGACCTTCAACTTCCAGAGGTAACTTTTTTTTTTCTTTTTTTATACAACTTTAAAGGATTAGTAATTGTTTTTAGTTATTTGAATGATTGGTGATTATTTTTCCATTTAGATACATAGTTTATTATCCAATCATATCATCTATTTAATTGGAGAGGAAATAGACTATAACCCTCTTATAAAGTTCTTACTTCATTGGAAAATAAAACCCTCTAAAACTAACCCTTTTTCTTAGGATGTTGAGTATGCTATAAACCACTTAAATTGCTGTTTCACATCAGCCTCCAGGAAAAACAATCTGGTATTGTATATACCTACCTCCTATTGGTTTACTTCTATATAGCAAGTCCATCCATTATTTATGCATTTACTTTTTTGTTGATTTAATGAAGTGATTTGACTACTTAAAAAAAAAAAAAAAAAAAGTGGATTAAGACTTCATCTCCCTCAAGCTATTGCAATATTAGTGGAAAAGCCGACCTCCCATATTGATCTTATTTTATCGAATGTAAATTATCCCAAAGCACATTCTAAAACAATCTTTTAAATAGCATAAATTATCTAATTATCCTTGTTTCTGGGTTGCCTAATAAACCAAAATTATATCACTAGCTACCGAGATAATTAAGCAAGCTATAGCGATACCCTTCTATGAGGGCAGACTCACAATGAGAGCAAATCAACTGTCTTGAAGTTGCCATAAACATTGGTGTTAGTTGCAAATTTAATATTTGTCCTATTTAATTGAATCTTTACATGAGCTGATTAATTTTAATTCCTGCAATGTTTACATCGGCCTAAAAATAGGATAGCATATACCTATTTAAAAAAAAAAAAAAAAGTTGTCCAAATTCGGTGTGAAAACTCGGTGTTAACCTTCAACATTTTTTTTTTTTTTCTACTGTAATTCAAAACAATGAAATATTTGTATTCATTCTTTGGGAACTGTTATCCTCATTTTCATAGTTGTTGTTTCACTGTTTTGGCCAACTCCGCCTCGCTTTCATGGGATTAATGGAAACTGGATAGAAATGCCGAGTCCTGTAACTGTACCACAGGAATTACTGCCCTTCAGGACCCATGGTGCAATGGATAGTTTCTATAGATCCAGGTGAGCATTGTCTGAAGACGGCAATTTCAGTTCTACTCAAGTTGACCAAAACGTGGGGAGACCACTAAGGCAGTGATTACTGGGGATTCAGTTTACAAGACTCTACATCATTCTTATCCTGTCATGGCTAATCAGCTGAAGAAGGCCAGAGGATTGGTTGGCCAAAACGTGGTGAAACAACTATGAAGACGAGAATAAGTCTGCAAAAGAATGCACAGATTATGAAGCCATATCTCAAGAATTCCAACAATAAAAAAAATATATAAATGAATATAACTTGAAGATCTTTCATTCATGCAGTTCATCAGAAAACCAAAAGGTGACTCCCAGAATATATTCTCAAAATAAGACACCCAAAATGTTGACCTGCTCTAAACAGAAACATCCCTTTCGAATGCATCCCTGTCATACTAAAGAAAATACTGTTGATTTTATATGCCTGGCCTTACTGCTTGTGCGGTGATAATGGCTTGAATTCATTTTTTAAAATGAAAAAGTCGAGTATCATGGGGCAATTGTTTTAAACAAACATTCATTTTGAATGTGCCCGTCATGTTAAAGAACCTACTGTTGACTTTATGCCAAGCCTTTCAGCTTGTCATAAAACTTCTCAAATGCACTTGTGATGTTAGGCTATGTAAGGTGTTAACTTTGGTCAAAATTGCCTGTTCTTTTTTTTTCATCGGATTATTTCGAATATCGATACTTATCAAAGACATCCTAATAGAAAAACCTAAGAACACTGCCAGGCACATAATGTACCTTTGTGTTAAATTTGATAAAAAATCGGCCCAGCTGTTTTGAATCTATAAGGAAGAACTCTTACAAACAGTTTCTTTTTATAAAATAGATGTGTGTGTGTGTGCGTGCGTTTATTTAGGCAGCATTGATACAAGTTTGAAGATTACATAATTTTCCCTTTGTATTGAACCTTCAGAAGAATGACTTTTTTTTTTACAACTGAATTTTTCCAAGTATTCTAACCAGTGCGCTATTTGTCCTTGCAGACAATCCTCAGTGTGGGTGACCGAAAATACAATTGTGAATTACTTGGACTTTTATTCAGTTGTGGCTACAGAATGCAAGCATACTACTCGTGTGAATTAAATAAAGCGTTCCATTCAAAGTTTTGTGCAGATTCCACAGTTTAAATGCGATACACATGGAGAAGGGTGGAGCTTACATTGACTAAAACGTAAAAATCTTGGTTCAAGATGAGGACAGTAGTCGGAAGAATCCAAATACCAATAACCAATCCTCCTCTTAAAAATTCAGAAATATAATTTTCTGTAATTTTTTTTTAATTGCTGTCTTAATCAGATACTCTTACAACATTATTACCTTGAAATTGTTTAGAGTAGATCTACTACATTATTACTGCATTATGGAGACTTTTTCTTTTTACTTTAAGTATTGTCTTGGCAGGTCTACTATTTCTTACATCCATAATCCTATTTTGAATAGCCTCTTCAGTAATTCTCATCTCTGAACTTGAAATCATAAGCTAATCAAAATCATAGACAACTTCCAAATAATGGTGCTCTAACATTTGGGTCAAGTTTTCTGTAACTGCTGTGAAATTAGAATAAATTGTCAGTAATGTGAAATGCGTTGTGGGAATAAATGTATCCCTCGTTGTCTGAGAATTGCAATTACTTTCATTTCAATACACCAAATTTTTTTTTTTTTTTTTTAATTTACTTTTTATTATGTCTTGTAGTTCATTGCTGGAGTCTCTCCAAAAGAGATATACCGTCCATTATGATTATATATTTTTTTTTTTTTTTTAAACATTTAAAGTTTAAAGTTCATTAATTCTAAGGAAGAAAATGCTGGCATTAAATTTGAGACAATTCTCTAAAGGAACCTTTTTGTATTTAACTTTTTTTGTAAACCAATTAACTTTTGTGAATCTTGTCCATAGTTTAAGTGGTCAGCAAAAGTGTCCATTGTTAGAGATTACCTCATTATTTAAATGCTTTGATTCAAGTTAATTTTTATGCCCCCCCCCCCCTGGACCTAGTAATTCACTCCTGTTTGTTTGTTCACACTTTCCTTAATAACCATGCTTGGATTTTGTGTAAATTTTGCACAAACATTAGTCAAGGTGAAAGTAAATTTTTCCCTCATGGAGGGGGACCCCATATGCTCGGCTTGTTTAGTTTCGGGCATATGCCACCCATGGCTCAACTATACATATTAAATTAGGCTGTATTTTGGCAATAACGCAACAAATGTCTTCCAAGTGGTCTCTTGTGTCTAGTTTATCAGTGTAGACATTTTCTCCAAAGAAAATAATCTAATGGGGTTAAATCAGTCTAGTTCACAGGCCCATTTTGTAAACTTTGTTCATCAAATGTTTCAGTAAATAGATCGTATCATTTGTAATGTGCAAACAGTGCTCAAGTGTCTATCTCCTAATGAATTGCCAAACCAAGCTGAACTGAAAATAACAGATAGTTGCCAAATCTATAATTTAAATAGTTAATTTAAAATCTGCTGCCTCTAAAAAAAACAAACACCCTGTACTTTAGGCATATGTCTTGTCTATAGTGTCCTATTTTCGTCTGTGTTACCTTCTATGTTATCAGTGTCTGACTTTCAAATCTTCTTGATGGTTTCGAATTCTTAGAATGTAATATGATACTTTGTTTCTTTTTTACTTGTTTTTCGTAAAATAGTGGTAGTGGCGGGGGTTGTAAGATTACTGTGGCCAACATGAAATTCATTGCATCCATAAGTAGACATTGAAGGAAGGGAGCTTAAATGCATTCAGTCTAAGCTTGTTGATCCGGCTTCCTCCAAGGGAGGAAGTGTCAAGGGATTATTAAATTTTTTCACAAGAGGTTCCTAGTCACATGTATATCCTGGTCAAGGGAAATATGTATGCAGTGCCTAGTGTTTTCAAATGTTCAACCATTTTTTTTTTTTTTTTTTTTTTTTAAATAGGTATATGCTATCCTACTTTTAGGCCGATGTAAACATGGCAGGAATTAAAATTAATCAGCTCATGTAAAGATTCAATTTAATAGAACAAATATTAAATTTGCAACTAACACCAATGTAGTTTCGAAATTTGGTGCAAGTCCAGATTTTGATCTAAATAATAAAAAAACATACAGAAAAATCTTTGTATTTACCAGTCACAGAACAAAAATGTCATATTCCAAAAATTAGGTAATTGATCAAATAATTTTTTTTTTTTTTTTTTCAATAAAGAAAATCATTTTTAAATGATTTGGAGTGATTTCCTGGTAAAGGGAAATGACATTAGTTTTTTTTTTTTTTTTAATTCTTGTAAGGAGGTGTCTATCCTACATACAGTACCTAGTATTTCCCAAATGGTCACCCATCTAGTACTAAGTTTAATGTTGCTTAACTTTAGCTATCTAACGAGAACCAATGTGTTAATGTGATTGATTTTTCAATGCTGAACATATGGATATCATTTTCAAACTAACCCTGATAAGCATTTAAGAATGATTTTTTTTTTTTTTTTTTTTTTATTTTTTTTTATATCAATTTAAATTAAACATTTTTAATAGTATATGTAAATAAAAATTCATAAATTCTAAAATTGACTTGGAAAAAGCTGTACTAATATGAAATGGTTAATATACGAACTGTTTATCCCATAGAAATGTTAAGATTTAGTTTGACAATTTGGTGCAAGCCCAGATTTCGATTTAAAAAAAAAACAAAAAAAAAACACAAACATACAGAAAAATCCCCCAGTAGGATGGTTTGTTTGCCCAATTCTGCTTCATAGGACTAATTAGTGTATTAAGGACGTCTCCAGTCTCTAAACACAGTGGATAAACTTTGTATCAAACATCTCATCTAGCCTGTAAGCAAGGTTAATTGGTATTGCCTGGAGCATGCAACAGTATTATGGACTTCAAACCTAAGTGCTCCAAGTTTGAATTAAGTTTGATCCACAAAAACTCGCATTCACTTAGGATGTTGGTCTTTGTCGAAAGAATTCTGACTAGAAAAATGTGTGGTGTATTGAAATGAAAGTAATTGCAATTCTCAGACAACGAGGGATACATTTATTCCCACAACGCATTTCACATTACTGACAATTTATTCTAATTTCACAGCAGTTACAGAAAACTTGACCTAAATGTTAGAGCACCATTATTTGGCAGTTGTCTACGATGCATCACTAGAATTTACGCTCTTGAAATTTATAAAAAGGAAATGCATTTTACTATCTAGGCTTGAATGGTCTAGTCTTAACTTTGATCCATAATAGTTAAGTATGGCATACTCATATTGACATATTTGTTGCTTGCTTGATCAAAGTTAAGCAACATTGTGTCCATTTGAAAATACCAAGTGCTGTATGCATTCTCCGCTTATCTCTGCATGGTTTCCAATCAACCTACACTTTTTTTTGCCACTGGGATTAGTCTATTCAAGGGAGATGTGGCTGGATATTGCGCAATACTTGCTTCACAATTACACACAGAGCCACCTTTTACAGGTGACATTCGTCTTCAAATTGAATGGAGGTCATGGTGATAAGTATCTGTTGTATCTGGTTAGATCAAACCTTTTCTCTTTATTCAAAAAAGATTAAAGATTTTTTATTACTGTTTATTCAATGCCACTAAGTCGTTTGGGCTACTAATAGGGACCAGATTTTTCTGGTTTGTCAGGGGTATTTAAATTGAGGCGGCACCAATGCTTACTATTAAAGTACTTGTAACACGGGCACAGGGATGCCACATTTTAGTGTTGGGACAGAGGTTGGGGTTTGGCCAATAATGCAGGACCTACTAGGTTGGTGACTCTTTTTGAACCCTATCTAGGAGCGAGAGACTAGTGGCAGATGCAGATGACAACAATACTCCATGCATGGACGAATAGTGGCTTTGTAGAGATACAGGATACTCTCGGGTATAATTTTCTAGTACGGTAGAAAGACCCTACCTTCCTTGCAGCAGCATTGGCAAGTACCTTAATGTATTTGTTCCAATTCATATTTGAATGTTAAGCCTAGGAGCTTGTGAAAAATACTTTCAGGTAGTGTATCTTTAACCATGCCAATCAGTGGTTAAGAGGGTTTAGAATTAACCGGAATATTAAATAATGCAGGAATGTTTTAGTGTCCTCAGGAAGTTTTAAGACTTTTGTATGGGCACTTTTATTGATAGTACACACATGAAACTCTAGTCCCCTTTGAAGTAATCTCCTCTGGCTGCAATGCACTTATACAGTTTCAATAACTTCTGGAAGCGTTTGTGTGAGCGTGTCGAATTCCAAACCTTTCAGACACCCCCAGCGGATTTTTAGGATTTTTGGTTAACCAGATACATTCACCACATTATTTTTTTTCTTTTCATGAGCTTGGATGCTCATATGAATATTGGAATGGAGATTTCCTCAGAACTTTTTTTTTTTTTTTTTTTTTTTTTTTTTTGTGGAAATTGCTTCAGACAAGACATGAAACTATTTGATGTAGGAACAAAAAAAAAGTACTATTTTAAGGGATGGAATAGATTTTAGAAGACGGCAACTCTTCCCTCTTTGTCAGAAATATTGCTCCTAGAATGTGAGGACTAAAGGAGAATAAAAGAAAGTAGTTTTCAAAGTATGAAAAATTTTAAAGTTTTGTTAAATGTAACCTTTGCAATTTAAAGAAAACGAGTTATATGGTTGCTGCATTAATTGAAATCTAGTTTTTAATTACACCTGGAGACTTTAGTGATTAACGTTTAATTCCAAATAAACCCTAACCATAAACCCTTAGTAGCCCCCCGCCCTACGGCAGGTGAAAGCTTTTTAAAGTCCATACAAAGTTTGTTATTGAATATGTTTTAGATGTTGACAACTCCTCTTTTACTTGGTTGGAAGCGGGTGGGGGGGTATAATCTGTTTATGTCCAACCTAAGATTATTTAATATGCTGCATTCAATTAATAGTGGATATTGTTTCTGTGTCACTGGGGGAGTGTATGGAGTCAAATCCTTCTATGAGAATAGTTTAAAACCCTCCCACCACTTCTCCTCTTTCAGATGTAGGTAGTAATTATTTTGATTGGATAAAGTCCAGCTTTTTAGTAAGATTAGTAACGATTCATTTTTTGTTTTCTTATCACAATAAATCTTTCATTTTGCAAACAATATTTATTTTTCATTAAATATGAGTAATTGTTTATGAAAAGTGAAATATTTGGAATAGTCTAAAATATGTACTGGTTGCTTTTTTATTTGTGGGTATACAGCATCCTCAGAAATTCATTGAGACACGTTTTTAACATTCCTGGTTCACCAGGTATATATTTGCTAATGGTTTTATGACCATGGCTGAATAAAGGAAAAATATAAATAAAAAAAGTTCTTAGTATGTATTATTTGGATTTGTTCAGACTACTGTTCTCATCTTGAGTGTCATTTTCACAACATTTCAGTCAATGTAATCTCCAATCTTCAGGTGTATCTTTGAACTCTTGAGATATATTAGTAATAATAATTAGTAATAAATAGTGATATTTACAAAAAAAAAAAAAAAATTGGTTTAAGATTAAAATTTGTACTAAAATTGTCTGCAGTATTTAGTGTTTGGAAAAAAAAAAAAAAAAAAAAAAAAAAATTGTAAAAAGTGACCTTCTCCTTAAGGTTCAATGTTGGCGACCAAAAAATACAATTGCGAATTAAGACCTCTATCCAGTTATGGCTGATGGAATGAGAGCATTCTACCCCGTGAAGTAAATAGTAAAATTACGTCCAGATTTCAGAGTTTGGCAGAAACATTCCAGAAACAATCGTCATCTAAAAAATTCAGGAACGTTTTTAGTACTTCGGCATTATTACCTAAACTGCTGAAATATGGTGAATGTTGATCAAATATTAAAATGCTAGAAAAAAGTTATCGTATCTACTAAATATAGTAGATAAATGGGAATACAATACAAATCCTGCATAATTTTTTTTCTTTAGAAAAAAAATCCCAAGTTTTTGAAAATTTAGTATTTTTCTTACTGTGTGAATGTGATGTTTTTGGAGGACTTTTTTTTTTTTTTCTTTTTTTTTTCTGTTAAGGCTAGTATAGTAGGTTATTTTCTGAGGAATACTTTCGATGTCTTGAGGGACAATTGCTGACGGCAAAGAGACATCCTGTCCACTTGATTTGTAATAGCCTTCATTGTAGACTTCATGAAATTAAGACTGGTTCACCATATTAGAAACCTTTTGATCTTAATTTGCTGTAGGCTTTCCAACAGTTGGATACGGCCATGATCCCCGATGACCGAATGTATTTTATTATGGGAATGTTTAAAGTTTTGACATTACAGTTTAGTACTGTCACCAGAAAACCTCCTCAGTGAGGTCATATCCTCTGCTGAAGACTCCAGAGTAATTTGAGGATCCTCCCAATGTTTTTTCCTGTTAATTTTCGACTGTAAAATATTATCCAAGCGATTATTCATGGTGACATGTACAATTTTTGTAGTTTTTATTTAAAAATTTTTTTTTATGATTTAGATATTTTAAAACTGATATTTTCTTCCAATATTATTAACTGTCATCTGCTGAGATTTTCATTTGCTAATCACAAAAGGTGCATTTATCATATGGTCAATCGATTTTTCATTGACTGAGCGTTTTCACCATGTTCCTGCAGTCTACATAAGCTGCTGGAATATGCCGAGGCAGGATTCATGGAAAAACTAGTCAGGAAATGCAGAATTACGAAATAGATTAAATTTATCACAAATCCGGTTGGTCCTATAATTACTAGGAATCTTCCTAAGATTCAAGTTTCTTTTCGGGTTCTGTGCTTGAATTGAACTAAGAAAATTGTGCGAATGTGCTT
Source organism: Euprymna scolopes (assembly GCF_053919585.1). Taxonomy (NCBI): domain Eukaryota; kingdom Metazoa; phylum Mollusca; class Cephalopoda; order Sepiida; family Sepiolidae; genus Euprymna; species Euprymna scolopes. The sequence continues at coordinate 73,797,325 of NC_136495.1, read as the reverse complement.
TTTTTTACTTGTACTCAACGTTCTGAAAATAAGATACTTGTTTTAAAACGATTGTAATTTGGACGATTAGATAGACCGAACAACGCTATTTAATATATTGGGTATTCGAACCAATGCTAAACTTTATATTTGGGTTATAGCCCGGGAAAATTGGTGCAATAGTGTGGAAATAAAAAGAAATGAACTTTTCGAGGTAAAGGTCGATTGACAGCATTATGAATATGCATTTGTAATGTAATAGCTGTTGTAATTTTTAGCCTTGCATGAAACATGCCATATATAAGACCTTGATATTTGGTTATCTTCTCCCTCTCATCTGCTTGTTATATATTTTTTATTTCCCTGAAATGTACAAAAAAAATACAATAGAAAAACAAAATTATGTACTCTCTAAAATTAGGTGGCTGTTTAATCCTGCATTGTGTGTTTGTGTAAAATATCAGTTCTTTAAACTTCAGTCTTTTATTTTTTAATTGCTCCTGCCATAGGGAGAGAAAAGGGTGGAGTGTATTTAGTTTGTTTTTTGAGTAATGTGTTTAATCCAGGAGTTTTTAAAATATTTATCCTTAAAATTTTTTAAGGCGAATAACTGTTATTGCTTCCTTTGCTTTACTTCTAAACGCTGTATTTAAAAAAAAAAATTATTCAATCAACTTTTTCTGCCAACATCCCTAGTTGACATATTTCACAAAATTGCTTTATTTTTTTATTTTTTTTGTTTTGCATTTCCAATTTTAATGAAAATTAAATTTCAATCACTTGTCGAAGACGAATTCATTCATAATTTTGTATTTAATGTTCCTCACTCCTCAACTCGTTTGTGCCAAACTGCATCCTTTCTATTTCTATGTCTATACTAGTTGGCTGCCCAGTGTTAAATTATACTTTAATATATTTTAATTTATGCAGATTTCATATTCATTATGTTAAGCAAATTCTCTGATTATTATATTGTACCATATCTATATATATATATATATATATATGAGTAATGATTTCGAAACATTGAAAATAATTACTTATATGGGGGTTTGGGGCTGGGAGTAGGAGTTTCTGCAGTTTTTAATTTCCCTATTCAATGCTGAGACATAATTCCACAAGAGCACGCGTATACACACATACATGTGTGTATGGAAATATTCAAGTACACACAAGACTTAATATTTCCTTTTCTATACATTTTTTTTCTTCACCATTCCAAAAACACACACAAAAAAAAGAACCCCAAGAATTTCCAACTGTTTTTTTAAGGAACATGCATTTGTCAGAGTTGTTTAGTGAGCTTCTACTATTCAATGGAACATGTGTAAGATTTATTTTATAAAAAAAATATTATGATCAACTTTAATACATTTTTCTGGTTTTGGAATAACTAACGATATATAATTATTCCAGGTTAATATTTTCCAGAGGTGAATCCTAACCAATGGATTTTTAACAGGGTCCATACAAGAGTGATCGATACCAAAATAGGGCAAGATATACTTTTTGTTTTACATACACATGTCGCTACACCTTCATGAGCATGTTTTGGTCAGCCAATTACAAATAACTAAACCTCCTCAGGTGATATTGCTTAAGTAGAGTCCAGACTCTACTTTTACACAAGTGATATCACCTGAACTGGGTGACCGAAACATCCTCATGAATGTGTAGCGACATATAAATGCTTATGTAAAACAGTGTGTGTGTGTCCGTCCCAATTTGTGGACTTGACATAGTTGAACATTATTGGAGCTTTTGAACACTTCTAATGAACCATCTTGTTGAATATCTAAATGGAAGTTTTTAACTATTCGTCAAGCCATGAATTATTTGATTTTAAAGTTTGGTTGATTTATCAGGATGCTAAAACTGACAATAGTAAAAGAAAGTCTGCAAATTTCATGAAATAATTGTTGATAACGAATTGAGAAATTTTGGTCTCAAACAGTATTGTGAAAAATAGAATTAATATTCAAGGTTACTTTTTTTTTTTTTTTTGTCTTCATCTTCAGTGCAGCTGCTGTGGAGATGATCTATGGATTAAGCTTATGATTTCTTTTAACAATTAGATTAGAATTAAGTCTGATGCATAAGTTAAGGAATTATCTCCTACATGAGGGATTTATATTGAAAAGGGTCATAAAGAAACGTTATTAATATTAAAGATTTTCATTTTTTATTTTTTATGATTAGCGGACTACCTGGCATTGCCCTGTCATAAAATATGCTTAAATGTATTTTAATCCATGCGAGTTTAATATTTATCATTATGTTCTCTGTTGAATATTATATTGTGTCTAATAAGTAAATAGTAATGGTTTCGAAAGTTAAAAAATAAAATTATTTGGGTGCCATCTCCTAGAATTGAAACTAAAACATTTAGCACTCCAGCCTTGGTCACTATCAACTGATAGATAAAAAAAGGGTTAAAAATGAAGGGATTTCAAGATATGAATGATTTGCACTTGTGGAGAAAGGTTTTATCGATTTACTCCTGCCAAGCTCAGCTGCCCCCCCCCCCCCACTTCAAATTTCGACCTCTTAGTACTTTTTTACTCAATTTGCCTATATAGAAAGTTTCAAATTCAGAGCACTTGGCACACACACACACTTATATATTACATGTATATGTATTAGAACACATTCATGCAGAATGTAAGAAATATGCATAAATAGAACTGAACATAATAGTTAAATAAAATCCAATAAGTAATCATAAAAATGAATAATTAATGAAAGTTTATTTTTTCAAAGAATATGCAAATTAGCTTTTATTTAGTCGCTTGCATATGTAGGACAGTAGATTTGTTTTAATTTTTAAATAGAAAACGTAGGCTTTTTAATGTCAGTGCAATGAAAAATTCAACTTTATATAGATTATCTAGTACTATGTATTAATGTCCAGTTTTAGTGTCTTTTAAGTGAGATGTCTTTTTCTAAACTGAATGAGTTGATTAGACTCTTGCTTAGGTGGCTTGTTTTCTGTTGGTCAAGACCAGTTCTCTTCCTCTAGAACACTAGCTTTTTTTTTTTTTTTTTTTTTTTTTTTTTTTTTTTTTTTTTTTTTTTTACCTCTTGTTACATTTCCCTGCTGTGGGTGGGAGATGAACATCGAGTTGATGTGGGTATTTCTTGGTTGATTTTGAAGTGTTTACAGAGTATCAATATGGGCTCCCTATACCATGCTAGAAAATTACTTGTACCAGATAATATTCTATATTTTTACAAAGCCACCATTTGCCCATGCGTGAAGTATTGTTGCTACCTCTGCGCTGATGCATCTACCACTAGTCTCTCCCTCTTAGACAGGGTTAAAAAAAAAAAAAGTTTCCAATATTCTTCACAATGTTCTTCACTATCAGCCAACCTCTGTCCCATCACCACAATATTGCATCTTTGTGCCTGTTTTAAAAGTACTTTAATAGAATGTGCTCTGAACTTGCAAAATCCCACCCCTCCACCGGGATCTTCAGATGTTGGAAAGATTTCTACTCTAATAGTTTCTTCCTTCTGACTGCTAAATTTTATAATTCTCTTCCTGTTCTGACTGTAATAAGCTGCGAAAGTTTAAGTGTAAAGCAGACATTTTGCTACTCAACTCCCCAGATTCTCTTGTAGACATAATCTCAAATAGTAGCCCTTATGTCTAAGTAGCAATGTGCCTTGTTTTGTGGAACACATAATAGAAAGTTGGTCGAAAAGAAAAAACGTGTGCATAATGATGGAGGTGGTGAATAAAATGTTTACTTTTGAAAAAAAAAAATTTGATCTAGTTTATATGCAAATCTAGAAGTACGATGGAGAAACAATGGATCTGATTCCGATTATTTTTAAGTTATAAATTAGACGTAATTTTTAAGATTATCCTTTGACTGGAAAAAAAAGTCTATTTTAATTGAAAGCAAAAAGATGTTCATTTTGATCACTAATATCAAATTCCTGCAAACAAGAACACCATAAAGAAATGCAGAATCTAAATAGTAATTTTTTTGGATCACACTATGTTCAATCATTTCATATAAATCGCTATGCTGCTTTGTGAATAAAAAGGTTTTATCGTATGAAAAAGTTTTGAAATTGAAAAGTTTTAAGACAATTTGATGTAGAATTGCGTATGGCGTTTATTAATGAATCAAGTATAAACACCTTGATCCAAGATTTGAGGACGCTCACCCATGAACGGGCATAAAAGTTGCACAAAACTGTTCTGTTTTATTTTATTTATTTTTTCTTAGTATATATAAATACATCACTGTCAGATTACTTTTTAGATCTTATTAGAAATTAATTTTATATATAAAAATATTGTATTTTGTGATAAGGTGTACCAGTGTTGTTGGACGCGATTACCAGTTTGAAATTGTTCCTCCTTGTAGAAGCATTTGTAAGTTTAGAATAAAGACAAAAGCAATGCAGATGTAATTGCTTCGACGATATATCTTGATGAATAGAACATTTCAATTTTCTTTTAAATTGTTACAAGAAAAACCTGTATGCTGTCAGAAAAAAAATCAATCGTTTTGTATTCCAAACTTACACATTTCAAAATACACAATCTTCCTTGTATTGAAAGCTGTTTAATTTCAGAACAGTTTCCGATGGGTAGCTATTCTGTAAAAGTCCTGGTGATGAGTTTTTGGTGGGTAGCTGGTCTATATAAATCTCAGACTTTAAAATTTTGCAGGTAAAGAGCAAAGATGTTTTTTTTTTGTGTGTTGGTATGTGCTAAACGATTCAATATTTTTTATGGGACAATTCTGATTCAATATTTTTTATGGGACAATTCTGATTCAATATTTTTTATGGGACAATTCTGATTCAATATTTTTTATGGGACAATTCTGATTCAATATTTTTTATGGGACAATTCTGATTCAATATTTTTTATGGGACAATTCTGATTCAATATTTTTTATGGGACAATTCTGATTCAATATTTTTTATGGGACAATTCTGATTCAATATTTTTTATGGGACAATTCTGATTCAATATTTATGGGACAATTCTGATTCAATATTTTTTATGGGACAATTCTGATTCAATATTTTTTATGGGACAATTCTGATTCAATATTTTTTTTTTTTGTTAGCAAAACGTGGCTCCATTTGATTGCTCAGTTCCTATCACCATTGTCTACAAGGAGAACCTTTCAATTTTCTTTAATCATACTCTAATGTATATAAAAAAAAAATTGCAACACTTCTACATTGAAGAAAATTTCTAATTCATACAAAACTAATACAAACTGATATTGAAGTGGCATACCCTAGGTAGGTTGAATTGAAGGTGGAAGTTTCATGAGAATATCAAATTCACAAATCTACACCAGTCGCAAACGTATCGACTAAAACATCTTTTAATTATGGTTGGAGTAACACCTGGCGTTTTATAGTGATCACATGACAAGAAAAAGCGTCATGTTGCAGGGAAAACCAGCATGCTGTTAAAACAAAACAAAAATAAAAAATCCATTGTTTCAGATTCTAAACTTTTAATAAATCCAAAATACACAATCTTCTATATTGAAATTTTTTTTAATTCATACATGTACTAGTGCTAATTTTTTGGCCTGACATTTTTTTTTAATCGCCATTGAAATAGCACAGCATGTTAGAAAATAACATGCTGTGCACTGATGAAAACTTATATTGTTGAAACTTAGTTGACTTTACATTTATTAAATAGGAATGTTTTGGATTCTAAATTGATAAATTGTAATTAGTGTAATTGTAAATATTAAAAAAAAAATATTCACGTTTACAGATGCACACATCGATTTACATTAGAGATATGAACAAGTTTCCCCAGCTGTACATGTAATGATTGTATAATAAAAACAAGGCAAACACAAACTAGTGATATTGTCAGTCGATTTACAACTTGACAATCTGCTTAACTACTTGTGCTCAATTAATTTCTTTTTTAACATGTTTTTAATTTTTTTTGAATTGTGATATAATGACCGATTAAAATGGTCTTTTGCTTTAATATTCTTTCAGTTTCCTTTTCTGTTTCCAATTTGTTTCCTTTTTTTAAACCAAGGAAAGTCTCCAACTTATTTTTTTTTATTTTTTATTTTTTTTTTTAATAAATCTTAGTTTGTATTTCCTCCATTTAATGAAACCAGACAAATTGTACTAATAAAATTGTGCAATCTAAATGCATTTTTAGTTTGGTATGTTTACTTCTGGTGTGTGTGTGTGTGAAGGTATTCAAGAGTGATAACTAATGTATTTAACAAGATTATTAAGAGTTCTCAATAAAAGAGCAAGATACATTTTTATTAATATAAACAAATTTACATGGTCATGACACTAAACATGGTAATGTTTCAGACAAATGGTCAGTTAAAACCAGAAGTCCTTGCCAAGCAACTTAATAAATGGTTGCTTTCCACAGAAGAAACCATTTATTAAGTCCATTGTTATTTTATCTCAAGACTGTTAAGCACTTAAAAAAAAAAAAAAAAAAAGAAAATCACTTAAATATTTTTCCTTAAAGTAGTTGTTTGTGTGATGTAGATGTTTGAACTATAGTGGAGTCGTTAAAGTCTATCACAATGCAAGGAATAAAAAAATATCAATGTTTAGGAAGTATATATTTGTTTTTCTTAATACTAGAATGTGTGTGTGTGTGTGTGTGTGTGCGTGCATAATAAACATTCATAAAATGGATAGTTCCCCCCTCCTCCTTTTAAAACCTTATATAAAAACCCTTTTATCATTTTAAATCTTTTACTGCAGAGTTTTATTGAAAATTCAATAAAAAATATTGGTGCAAGCGTTTTACCAAGTTCAGGTTAAAGAATCTTCTGTTTTTATGTAGCTTCAGCATCGATGATTAAGAACTTGCTAAATCTTTTCCGATCTACAGCAAGTAGGTGGGGTGTGTATTACTTTTGTCAGGGTGAAATCCTCCCTGACTCCTCTCTGACCACCACGTTATACTTTTGGTAATTCTAAACTTGTTCATACAATATTGTCAATTCAAAAGCCGTCATAGTTGCAGCATTCGCCCTGGGTCAATCGAATCGTCTCTTTTCAACAAGTTCATCACGTCCCAAACACAGCTTGACCAGTCATGTTGATTAAAGGCCTGTCGATCCAAGGCTGCTTCCGTTATTAGTGCAAGTCAGTCATGGTTCCCGTGACTGACCACATTAAGGTGAGGGCTCAGAATCCATTCAGCATCCTGCTTTACTGTTCTAAGGTAGGTTTTGAGTTGATCACTATGTTTCTTCCAGCTTGGAGTTGTTGACTTCATGGATGAAGTTACTCAGGTGTCATTAAAGACATCTGGCAAGATTTTTGGCAGGAGTGGCCATTCTAAAACTAACTAATCTCTGGACCCGATTAGTTTTTCTAGGTTGCTTTCGATTATTGCCGCCCAAATCTTAAATTATTTACCAGCATGCTTCCACCAATTGGATAGAGAAGGGCCTGGTTAAAGGAGCTCTTCCACTGAGCTGTATGCCTGAACCATCTTAGATGGCATTGGAGAAGCATGTATGGCAAAGGTCGGCGATTCATTCATCTACAGAGAGATCTAGTTGGTACTCCATCCACATAACGTCTTTGCATTGAAAGAAGCTATTGTCACTCTCAATTTAATGAGGATCAGAAGAGATACTGCTAGTCTTTGTCATTATTCCCATAGAAAGTGCTTGACTGATCTGTAATCTTTCCTCTTTGTAAGACATAACTCGTCTACCTACCACAACTGAAAAGAACTTTCTTCCTCCATGTACCTCACAACAGGCAGAATTTTCAAAAACTGAATTTCTTCTTACCCCTCTGTCTGTAGAACACATTACAACAAGACTTCATCCTTGCAGACTACAACATAATCATCTTGAACTCGAATGTCTACAAATACTTGTCATAAACAAACTTTTGTTCATTCCATTTTCAATCCTCTCATAATATTCATCATCCAACTGAGAATCCATCCCACTAACCAATGTCCTCCAGTAGCTTTAGGCCTTAAGTGGTGACTTAGTGTTAGATATTGAGTGATATTTTTATCCAGGTGCTAGGAATTTCCATAATGTTAAGATTAGTTCTATGGCTATAAATGACAATGCTATTAATGTCTTGATAAAGTTTGTTACAAACTACAGATTTGGAATTAAATTTCCATAAAATATCCACAAATTATATAAAGTTGACTTGGATTTCATCTGCAATTGGATATTAAAAAAATATATGTATGTATATTTTACTCATATAGCTAAAACTCAAAGAATTGGAGTAGAATCCACTTTGGTTTTATAATTATTTGGGAGGTGAGTGTGGGGGTGGTGGTGGTGTCTTTTTCTACTGAACCTGATATTAGTGAGAATGACATTTAAACACAATGTGTGATATTATTAATTGTAATACCGGTCCCAGGATAGAAAAGCCTTTCTGATATTTAGAGATTGGATTCCAAACTACTTTGGAGAAATTACGTTTTCTTTCATGGAAAAAACTGAAGATTATTACAATGACATAATTGAAAATTGTAGGTTAGGGCAACATTTAATTTTGTAATGTTATTCCTCCTCTTCTTTCTCTCTATTTTAGGTTTTAAAATTGAGATTTGAACAACTTTAGCGTTGGTTATGTGGTTTATATCTTGTTAAAATCAATAAAATTGTTTGAGAAATCCTTTGAGAATATTTTACAAGACTGGCAGGACAAAATACCAGCAAGTTTCATGTTGCCAAGCTAACAAGTAGTTAGGTTGCACACATGCACTGTGTAGATTTATATGGAATAGAAGTTGAATTCATTTGCAAGCAATCACATGAACTTAGACATTTTAAAATAGCTTCTAATAACATCTTAAAACAAAGTTAATGTGACCCCACTCCTCCTTCAAACTGTTTAGAAATTATTTCTCTAGGACAAAAACAGTTTTCGTTCCTCTTTCTCTAATCTAAATATTATCTTTTTTTTTTGACATGAGGTCCATGACTTAAACCGCTAAAAATATGTTAATTATATATAATTGCACTTTAAAAATTTCAGCCATGATCGGCTTGTATTTTCTCCTGTTTTTTTAATGTCTAGATTGGGAGCTTGATTTAATTACAGCATTTATTAGTTATTCAGTTTTTATTAGTGATGTTAGGTACAGTAGTTCCAAGTGCAGACTGATCTCGTCAACATGTAGAGTAGCTAATGTTGACACTTAAGTGAAACGCATAAAAAAAAAATCATAATTTTTCTGTATTTGAATTCTTTCAACTACTATTGTCATCTTGAGTGTCATTTTCATGTTTTGGTTAAGGTTACCTCCGACTTTTTCAGGTGTATCTTGTCAAACTTTAGCTCAGGAATTTAAACAAAATTTTGAATGGAACCTTTTTATTTACTTCATAGGAGTAGCATGCTCTCGTTCTGTCAGTCATAACTGGATAGAGGTCGTAAGAAATTCGCAATCGTATTTTTCGGTCGCCCGTACTGAGAATTTCTTAAATCTTCAGAATATCACTTTTACAGTTATTTTTTTTTTTTTTTTTTTTTTTTTTCATGTATTTTAACCACTGCACACCACAGGTTCTTACAGACGGTTCTCGTAAAGTAAATAAAGGGTTCTGTGCGACATCCTCCTCTCCAAATTCAGAGTTCAACAAAGATACACATGAAGATTGGAGTTTACATCGATCAGAACTTTGAAAATGACACTCAAGATGAAACAGTAATTCGAAGAATCCAAATACTAATAAGCAATTCTCATCTAAAATATTCAGAAACATAATTTTTTTGGATTCCTTTTTTTTTTTTTTTTTTTTTTTTTTTTTTTTTTTTTTTTAGCTTGTTTCGCACCCCCATCTTTGAGTCTTGCTAACTTATGTAAATGTTTGTTTTCCTCATTGAATCCTCTATTCTCAGTAAAAATTAATTTTTGTTGAAAAAGAGTAATTTTAGTTTTAAATGAAACAGTCGGTTTATGGTTTTAAATTCTTACTGGTTGATTAAAAAGAAATTCTACTCCAAATCACTCCAAACAAGGTTTGTTACTTAGACATCAGGGGGCGACCATTTGGGATCATGTCTACAGGAACACTATGTAGAAAGTTAAGAAACAAGATGTCTGTACACAATAAATCTAAACTTCTCCATGTTAGTACAGTCAGGGAAAGAGAAAGGGAATTTCAAACAAAGTCTTGCAGAGAAGAACGTACTAGCTAGAAGGTTGGCATCTAAGAGCCTCAACAATGAAGGGGTGGTGATTCTGTTAGTTTGGGGTATGCATGTCTAGCAGCCACCAATACTATGTTTTTCAGATCCCATGCATTAAAGTACTTGTAAAAATTTAAATAGTGTTTCTAGTGTGATAATTTACTGTTATTATTGCGTTTATTGTATTTATTTTTAGTTGTTCATTTTTTGTTTTCTGGCATATCAACCATTTTGCAATTAATATTGAAACACTTTTAAGGAATTCTTCCTTAAAGAAATTTGCAGTTTTAAATATTTTCTGTAGCCCGTTTTTGGTCTAAACTGAATGTTTTTTTTTTTTTTTAGAATTTCCAAACCAACATTTAATATCTACATAATATCTGTATGTCTCTTCCGATTACCATTTTATTTGTATTGCAATTAAGTGGCCTTGAGTTAGCAAATTATAGCCATGAATACAATATGAACAACAATAATTGAGGGCAGACGATCCCATCACAAAGAAATATGTTCAATATAATAAAAGTAATTTCTACTTTGTTTATATATATATATATATATATATATAACACTTATTCTTTGTTCCTTAAAACTTTACACAAATGTACTTTATGTATCTGGGAGTGTTCTTGCATAGGTTTTGTATTGGAATGCCTCTAAGTATTGAAATCAGAAAAAAATCCTATTAAAGGAATGGTCCGATTTTAACCAAAATGAACACCCTTATAGAAATTAACATCACAAGTGCATTTGAGAACTCTTCTCATCCGCACAAGCAGAAGAGCTTGATTTATAAAATGTACAGTAGCTTCTTTGATAAGATAGGAGTGTGTTCGAAATGAATGTTTCTGTTTAAAACAAGAGTGAAACATGATACTTGACTTTTGGATTTTAAACTTAATTCAAGCCATTGTATGTACAAATAATTTTATAAAATCAACAGTGCAATATAGACTATGTATTGTGGACTGTCACTGCAAGGAAACATCTTAACCCTCCTTCTGACACACTGCGGTGTGTCCTTGACTACAGCAGTTAATCGATTTGATTGAAAAATGGCGATTACACGGATTTTGATGAAAAAATTATTAGTTTGGGTCATTCCTTGATCTTAATTCAATTGCAGGAAGTGTCGGATCTCTCTGCTAATGGTAAATAATCATGTTAGACATTAGGTTTATTAATTTCTTACTGAGACATGTGACTTAGTGGATATAAGTATTGGTTAATAGTTTTAAGTTAATTCTGCCTCCCAGAAGATATTGCAAGTCTCTGCTCTATCGTTATTTTCATGGTAGGTGCTCTATGATCGTCCCCTCCCTCTTGTTTAAAAAAAAAAATTAAAAAAAAAATTGCAAGAACATTTTTCTAACTACAACCACTGTCAATTTTTACTTGGCCTTTTGGTCAAGATCAAAGTGTAGTATCTGTTCTTCAGATGCTGCACTTCATTTTCTTGTTCTCTTTCGGTGGAGAAATTCTTCATGACTGAGACAATTTTTATTTTTGTACCTTTTCTCCACGTTAAAAAACGACCCTGGTGTCTAACTCTGTCCCGTGTGGAGGCATAGTAAATAGGTACAACCACTGTCAATTTCCCTTGCTCTGTATCTGTGGCTAAAAATCTCTTAGAACCGTCCATCTGGAATAAAATACGATGTTGCTGCATCCCTGCTGATTATATAGCCTGATTGTTTTCAAGTCTAATGTAAACAAGTTCTTGCTAAGCTGTCCTTATATAATTCAACCTTATCCAACTTCCCCCATTACAGTTCATCATGGTGTTGTCTCACCATCTACAGAACACTCATTAAGCCTTATCCTAGAGTGACCTCCAGATCTTGATTAGCGGTGGACTGCTCTCTCCCCAAGTTGAAAAACAATAAGTTGTGATTGAAGCATTTAAACTTTATTTTTTGAAATGTAATTTATTATGATTCTCGTGAATGTAAGCCTTCAGCTACTGACAGATAAGAAAGCTTTAAAATTGAACCACTTCAAACTAGGAATGAATTAACGTAAAAGTAATAGAAACATGTCAGTAAGTTGAAATGGACATTTTGCTTTTCGACTTGCTAATATATTTCTGTATGCATTATTCATCCATCTAAACAAAAATTTTACATGTTATGAACCATTCTTTGGTGTACGGTTACTATTTCCTGTTAATTTCATTATGTGATCAGTAGTTTAACAGTTTATCGGTTAAATATTTTCACACACATCTGCATACAGCTATTGCTTTATATAGACTAGCTGTACTTGGTCAACATTGTCCGAGAATCTTCACTTGTTTTGAAATCTAAAAAATTTCTCTTGTTAAACTGCATTTCAGAGATGAAATCCGTTTGTAACTTTTTCTTTTTTTCTTTTTCAGGTTTATAATTTGCCACTGAGATTTTTACCCCCCTCCCCCTTTTTTTTCTTTTTTTTTTTTTACATTTGAAAACTGGAATATATTCTAAGGTAAGAATATTTTTCTTTTTACATTTTCTTTTTTTCTATCAGGTTTTCTGATTATTCAAAAACCCGATCTTGTCCATAAGGAATTCTCTTCTCTTGTGCCGATTTCATAACATACTAACCCCTCCCTTGTGTGTGAGTAGGGCCAGTGTGAACTGACATTGAAATATATTTCTATGACCGTTAACCCTCTTTAAGACATAGCACTTATTTTTTTTTTTAAGTGTTGTTACTCTGTAACTAACTCAATACATATAAATTCCGTTATAAGAAAACAGAAGGAAAAAACATTTTTTAACAAGCCTTTATATCTGATATTTCCAACAATACATTTTTTTTAAATATTTTAAACAGTTAATGTCTCTAACATGTGCTTTTCTGAACACCCATCTTTCTCTAGACACATTTTGAATATTTCTGCTTCTCTGAATCATCTTTATCCAGATGTATCCTTTTATCTCTGCTCTGATGTCACATTGCACAGCCAGCTTGGTCATTTTTATATTGTTAGCGGCTCTGTTACACCTGCACTTTTTATTTTTTAATTTTTATGTTAAAGTAAAAAAGTCTTTAAGTATCAAGCGTAAATGCGCATACCCCATGATAATGTTTTACATTCTGAAAGATAAATATTTAGATACTTAATTCCTGTTTCCGTCACATAAATTACTTAGTTTAAATATTATTTTTGTCTCTTCACCTGCAACACATTCACTTTTAGTATTCTGATCATGCACATTGAAAATGGGTTAGTTTATTGCTAATCACCTCAGGCGCTTTTACTGGGGAATGCTGATGGGACTGCCCAGGCATCTTTTTGCAGGTCAATGCCCCTCCTCGGGGGCACTGACTTCTCAATCTCTGACCTTGGTGTCGCAATTCTTGCAGTGGGAGAGAACTAAGTACCCTCCCCATGAGCACTCTTGGATCAAAATGAAATAGACTCTAAGTATCCTGGATAATGAATTTTGAGACCCTCCAGACTTTGTATTGGCCATACAAAAGTTATATGCTCATTCTGAGAAGTAGTTGCAATTTGTCATGGCCAATGAAACTCTTCAATAATTTTTAATATCTTGCAACAATGATAGTACAATGTGGCCACTATGAAGGAATCATTTAATGTTGGGAGTGGAATTTTTTTTTTTTTTTTATATAAAGATGTCTCCTTTATGCCTAACAATTCAATATCTATAAGCCAATAAACTAAATAAAATCCCTAGTTTTATCAATTGGTTTATTTACAAAATGTGAAATTGATCTACCAATGATTTATATGCAAAATAGAATCTATTAAATATTTTAAAATATTAAGAACCTCAAATAAAATTTACAAGAAAAAAAGGTGACATTTTAAATAATTGAAAATGATTGATACGCCATAAAATAAATTAAATCTCCAGAACTCTACAAGTTTGAAATATTGTTGCATAGGAGACCACATTAGAGAGAGACGGCTGGTGACATTCATATTGATGAGAGGAAGATACATTTATACAGATATTACATGAAGAGAGAAGACATACCTTTTAAGTTCTGTGGATGTTCCTTCTTTTAACATATATTAGAGTGGAGAGAGATTGATCAGTTCTTTAACACCGGAGGGGACAGTCAGTCATTACTTAGATGGAGAAGGGGACACATTTCTTAGATGGAGAGGGGGGAAACATTACTTAGATGAGTTATACACAAAGTTTATTATAAAGATGAGTGGAAACAATGTTCATATAAATGATTTCACATTACCTTCAATTTGGTAGAAAGACGACACGAAGACGGCAGTTAAAAAAATATGTTCTTTTATTCCATTTGACTCGTCAAAATGATGATCACATCCAGGAATTCAAAGTTGTTTCTACATGTTTAAAACTTTCCCCTACGCTTCTAAAAGGGGGACCCTCCTCATGTCAGCTCTGTCTCTGTCTGACTAGACTCTGTCCCTCTTCGTCTCCTAATTTCACTAAAACTCAAACTATATTGAGAATCTGCTTTTCTGCTATGACGTCATGTATGGCTCTCAACGTGACTCCCTCACATGGAAACTCGTGTGGCCTTAACATACGTGGTTCGCACATGTTCCCAAACCATTTCTGCTGACAAAGAATTCTCACTAATCTATTTTTCGACCTAACTTATTTTTCAACATATTTAAATTGCATTGTTCTTTATTTGCTCTAACCTTATTTTAATTCAGTTTTCATAAAAAGAATCGAACAATTAAAATTCCTTTCCAACATCTCTAAACTATTTTATGTGAAACTGAACAATACCAAATCCTTTCTCAATCTATTTCTGAACCTTGCTTACAAAGTTCGAATCTCGGTCTATTGTTTTTTCTTACAAAAAAAGGTTCCCTTTTCTTGTAACCATATGATGACTCCTGCTTTTACTTCAAGCATTCTAAACGATCAAATCTAAACTAACTAGAAAAGGAACTTTGTAAGAGTTCGTTCCCTATGTACTCAAAAACGGTTGGACTGTTTTTTAAATTTTACAGAGGTATTTGATGTATCTGGCAGTGTTCTTAGATAAATTTTGTATTGGAATGCTTCTGATAAGTATTGATAAAGGAAAAAAATCTTAATACTTTTATACAATCTAACATCACAAGTGCATTTGAGAAGTTTTATCACCACATAATCAGAAAGTCCCAACCTATAAAGTCAACTGTAGATTCTTTTATAAGACAGAGGCATGTTTAAAATATTTGTTCAGTACACAAGTGAACCATGATACTTGACTTTGCATTGTAAACTTTGAGTGGAACCATTATATAAAATAATTTTATAAAATCAAGATTCTCTACAGTGCAATATAGACTACAATGTATTGTGAACTGTCACTGTGAGAAGCCATGTGAAGCTTCTGCCCAGTGCACTGCGGTGGGTTCCAAACTAGACTAGGTAATCAATTGACTTGATAAAAAAATGAGTGATTTCAATAATTTTGATGACAGTATGAGTAGAAAATTTGTTGATTCTCATTCACTCCTGAACAACGTCAGGTCTCCTTGCTAGTATTCTACTAAAACACTAGCCCTTATGCCGTCCATTTTCAAAGATTTTTCATAAAAATTCAGTGGGGAGTGGCTTGTAAATTATATTCTTATCTCCCCCCCCCTTATGGCTGAACTTGTTTGTCAGACTTTGTTTCATTAGACCTACAATATTTAAATGCCTCGTCACTGTTTTCTTTTGTAATTAAAACAAAATATATTCTGATCTTTTATTCTATTTCACTACAGGGGCCTAAAAAAACAGTTTTTGTACTGGATTTCCTTTTTTTTTTTTTTTTTTTTTTTTTTTTTTTTTTTTTTTTTTTTTAGCAGCTTTGAATTATTTCTCAATTTAACACCTAAAATATTTTTTAGGCCATTATTTAGGAAATGGCAAAGCAAAAAAAAAAAAAAGGACATACTGAAGATGAAGTTTAATTTCAAAATATATTTATAAATTTCAATATAAATTTCAAACAAATGTTTATTTTATAATAATGCGTTGTTTTGGCTTCAAACGTATCTAAAACGTATTTTATTTGCATATCAGTTTTAGCTCCCTGAAATATTAATTGAAAAGTAGGTTTTGTTAATTGGTCTTGTTAACTGTATCCTTAAAGATTGGAGGAAGGGATATCAAAACTATCCTTCACCTTCAAGTTTTACCCCCTTTTTAGAATGTAAATTGGACATCCTGCAACAAAAATAAGTATGGATATGGGTTGTTGCCGGCATCTACTCTTTAAACTGGCCACATAGTTATTAACCTTGCTTTGTATTGTTGTCGTCACCAGTTTGTCACGTTGAGGTAAAATTGTGTGTGCTAGCAACATGGACACAAATAGACTTCTGATTGAACATTTGTCGCCTTGCGTTTGTGTGTGTGTGGGGGGGGGCAGAAAAATAAAAATACCTGGCCTTTTTGTTTTTTAAACTTTTTGCTTTTGCTGTTTTGTTTTTGTTCCCTTCATTAACAATTTAATCACACTGTACTGTTTGGTGACAGATGGTTGACATATCAAATTGACAATGACGCTTGCCGATTCGGGTTTAGGATTTTCTCAAATTAAAAAAAAAAAAAAAAAAAAAAAAAAAAAAAAAAAAAAAATGCATTCACTTTTTCTCTGCTTTCAGTTGTCTCTGACTTGCTGTGGCTAAATGAAAAAGTTGACTTTTAAAGTCTCACCCGATTTGCTTTCAATTTGACTATGGGGTACAGGAACACGTTTATTTTAATTGTCTTAATTTCTGAAAAGGTGAAGTGTCCACATAATCGAGTTGACACCCCGGTTCTCGTCAGGTCACCGAAGTTAAGCAACAATGAGCCTGGCCAGTACCAGATGGGTGACCATTTGAGAATACTGGATCCTGTATAGGCTCGCAGGATAGCGCTATTGTCAAAGGAAAAATAAGGGCCTCCTCTCCGCTAGTCTGTGGAAGACCCTTAGGCAAGGTCAACAACCCACTTCAGCATCCCTCTCTCCAGATCAGGGTAAGTTGAGCTCATGGAAAACGTGACGGTGTAACATGGACAGAATCTGGTATAATTCTGTTCATGGTTTCATACCTCGTGCTGAAAAGAGTATTCCCTTGGGTTGGTCAGGACAGAAAGGAACTGCAGCCTACTGTCTGTACAACTGCAAAGAAAGTTATGGCAATACATCACTTTTCAGAAACGGCATGAATGGCGTTTTGAATGATGAGCAACAATGAATTCATGAATGCCTTGAGGGAGAGAAATAGATGGAGTCATAGCTGTCAATGTCTGTAACAGGCAGGATACCACTTGATAATGATAGGAACTCTAAAATATCCTTCACATCAAATATAACAATACCTAAATATTCATAATTGTAAAAATCTGTAAATAATTTGTCTAAATAAACATTAAGTATTACATACTCGGGACATTTACCAAGCTAATCTCTCAATATTATTGACTAGACTGATAGGTGATGGTTGTCTAGTAGTTAGTGACATGGATTGACACTCTGGGTATCCCGAGTTCAAGTCCACCTTGTTCCACAAAAATCACTTTCACTTTGTATGTCGGCGACTTTCACATGGTCCCTCCCGTAATCAGTCTAGTCTTTCTAGAAAGGATTCTGACTAGGCAACGTCTCAGAAACCAATGTCAAAATAATATCTTCAGACTTGTACGATATTATGATTGATTAGACTACCCACTTTTTTTTTTTTTTTTTCATTAATTTAAAAATGTCTAGCCATAGAAACATTTTTATGATTACTTGGCATTTTGGCTAAGATCAAAATGTTGTATCTATTGATTTTAAGACTACTTTTGTTATCAGTGCAAACCATTCGTGGTTCCAATGACTGAGCATGTAAAAGTGGGGCTCCAGAATCGATTCAGCATCCTGCTTCTCTACCTGTTGCCAGGTTTCAGGTTAATCACTGTAATGTCTCTTCCAGCCTAATGGTGGAGCTGGATCAACGACTTCAGATGAATTCCTGTGACTGTTGTTGAGGGGCCTGGCTGAACTAGCGAAGGTGTCTGGTAAGGAGAGATTTTTGGAGGAAGTGAATCCTGCAGAGAGTGCGACTTGTATTATTGAGGACAAACTTGCCAGCGGACACTAAGGATGCGACAAAGGCAGTGATGGTTGAATATCCAATTTGTGTGGGTCACTTGCTCACAGAGGCCAAGTCTTGCAGCCATACAGAAGAATAGTGTGGATCGGAGCCTAGTAGATTCTGACTTTGACGTTCCATTTTATATCTTTTTGAGACCAGGGCCGTGATCCGAGTAGACTGAAGTCTGTATGAACATTGCTTTCTTCCCTTGACCTGGTCACTCCTCACACCCTGAATTTAAATCTACACCTACCTCTCTTTATCTTTTAAGAACAAATTTCTGTCCATTGTCTGTTGATAAATCTGTTTTTTACTTTGATTTCCGACTTCCTTCCTGTTACGATGACCTTGGGTTGCTCTATCCCTGCTGTCTGAAGAACCTTTGACAAATATAACACTTGTTAAGGTAGGATTTTCGGACCATTAGCTTGAAATCCTAAAGAAGCATTCTTGGTCTCGGATTGGTTTTTACACGGTTCTTGTTTTCATGTTTTCTGTTTCAATTTTTTCAACTTCAGATTTTGGAAAGCTTTGTTGTTGGATTAGAATCTAGGTTATTAGAGAATATCCCCCCTCCCTCAATGGGTGTAGGGGTAATTTGCAAAGCGATTATTATTAAAAGCGTTTAATAAAATAAATGTACAACAGCTGGCCATTTGAGATTGTTATTTAATTTCTGCCGTCTAGAATTTCAACTCTAACATTAAGTAACAAATTACAGAAATAAAAAATTAAAACAATTCTTAGTGATATTTATCAAATTTATTTGAATGAGATGCTGTACAATTCTTTTCTGCCATCTCTCTCTCGATATAGATAGATATATATATCTATATAATGAATCACACGGGCTTAAGAAAGGCCTGATTTCTATTATTGCCTTAAAAATATGGGAAATGTCTGATAAGGGTTTGAAAATCATTTATGGCCAGTAAAAATTGATGTCAGAATATTAAAAATAAAATCGAAATAAATACTAAAATATTTTTAAAAAATCTGCATATCTAACATGTTTTTACAGTAAGCGGGGGCGGGGGATATAACCACTCTTATAGTTGAATATATTATACTCTTATAGTTGAATTCATAAAGAATTGAAATTGGTAATGGTATCGGAATCGGGAATTTAGTACAGAATCTATAATTGTATCGAAATTGAGAAAAAATATGGGAATTGTCCCATCACTAAGAAAATTCACTTTTTTTTTTTTTTTTTTTTTTTTTTTTTTTTTTTAACTTTAAAACACCTTGATAAGGTTTCTCCCCCAGGGGTGAATCAATTTTACTTTTCTTAGGATTGGTATCCTTATAGTTTACTCGTCTTTGATATGCAAGAGTTGGTCATACTTAATGTGATACTAATAGAAGATATCCTGGTAAGAGGTGTCAGTATGACTTTTAAGGCCTGCTAGATTATTACAGACCATATCCCTTGTTTATTTTATGTTATATGTTGTAGCTGGGGATACTAGACATTCGGCTATTATACATTCCATCCGAGAAATCTTTTAAAGATTCTAACTGTCCTTTTAAGTGCAATTGTTTGTATCTCTCTTGCACTTGGTTCACCGGGTATATTTGGTAGTTCGTTTTTGAAATTATTTTTTGTGAGTCTAGTTGCTGCTATAATTACTCGAATGATAGATGTTAAGATTACTGTTTCTTTTCACGGTGTACATAAAACCTTTTAATTATATTTTCCCTCAACTCTTCACGGTGTACATAAAACCTTTTAATTATATTTTCCCTCAACTCTGTTAAATCCATTATCTTCTAAAGTTGCTTCTTTTTCCTTCTTGGCCAGGTAAGAAACGTGGATATGATTGCTAGATTACAAATCTTTTGTTGTTCTAGCTGAGGCCAGACATTTACCCAATATCTTATACATTCCAACCGAGAGATCCTTTTAAGATTCTAACTATAAGTGCAATAAGGAGTAGAAAATGGATCTTTGGTTTACTTTTGGCAGCCACATAACTCTTGCTTTCCTTATTTTGTCCTTTAGTCCTCACACTCTACGAGTGATGATGTTTCTGACAAAGAGGAAAGAATTGCTATTTTTTTTTTTTTTTTTTTTTTTTTTTTTTTTTTAGATCAGAATCTATCCCATCTAACACTTGGCATTGGCAAGTTTGGACCTTAAGTTTTTATTTTTTTATTTTAGCTCCATACATCAAGTGACTTCATGCCTTGTCTGGAGCGATTTCCATAAAATTAAAAAAAAAAATGTTTAAATCTGTCTTGCACTTGGCCCACAGAGTATATTTGCCAGGTAGTTTTTAAAATTTTTGAAAATTTTTTTTTTTATAGGAGTCCAGTTACTCCTATAATTACTGGAATAAATGTAGATTTTCCTAAGATTTCAGCAGAAACGTGGCGGGTGTTGTGGTGATGGAATTGTCATAATTGCTTGGTTCTGCTGGACTTGATGATTCCCCAACACAAGACGTGACTACCAAATTGTAAGCTTAGTGTATTAGCTGTAATTAATGTGCCCACTGCAGTAGGTCTCTGGAGGTTTATGATGCATCCAGCCACATAAATAGTTCAGATCTACAGAATGATCACCCTGTAGTCTGGATCAGCCATTAAATAATGACTTGCATGCAGAATTGGCATTTTAAGCAGTGATGTGGGTGTGACATGTAGAGACCTAGGAATTTACGCTTAACAAGCATGCAAGTCTCTTCTTTTACCTCTTTGAAAGCGAGCCGGTGTCTGGTGCTATGTATTGAGAGCCAGCCAACGTGGCGGTTAGAGAGAACAGCAACATTAAAAGTACAAGCACAGTAACAGGATTATAGTCACTAGTGCTTTTTGTTACTCAACTATCATTCTGAGTATGAACCTAGTGACATCCTGATGGCTTCTAAATGCCAATCTGGCAACCTTGGATAAGAATATGAGTGACCTCATATTTAATGTACCCTCGTTTTTGAATATCCTAATATATAATGCTTGTTAGAAAAGAACACGTAATTTCGACGTGCAGCAGTTCTTCAAAGAAAATTAGTGAAACTTTATGTAAAAAAAGGAAAACTGTTTTTGTGCTGTATTTTTACTACAGCAAAACCGAACTCTGTCCATTCAGAGAACATTATCTGCATCAAGTGATTAAGGTTGGCTGAATCAACTGAAATATCTTGGTTCTGTTTTAGTGATGTTAATGTTCTTATTTTTATTCGTCTGTTACTAATTTACTATCCTTATACACTTACTTTTCCTGAACCTTTCACACACAGATATATCACACTTTTTGGTTAGTTTGTAAGTAACTATTCTGATGACTTTTATTTACTCTATCTTGATTTCGTTTTTACTTGGTATTGTGGCTTATGTCCACCCTGCAGGCTTTTCCTTCTGGCTTTTGGGAGGAGCAGGTTTATCACTTGTCTTAAGTGCCCTCATGGAGAATGCCGATAGAGCTACTCAATTTTTTTTTTTTTTTTTTTTTTTTTTTTTTGCAGTACCAGAATACTCCTTCTTTTTAGGTACTGGCCCATTTTCCAACCTTCCAATCTTGTCACATCCTCTTGCACTGGAAGAGTGGTGAATACTGGTGTAGTTGAATATATTTTGATATTTTGTAGCTTAGTGTTTGTTCAAAGATTGCTGGAAAAATGGTTGGATCACTCCACTGCCAATGCAATCCTATCTGTATAAGAGCCAGGTACGTCCTAAAATGGAGTACTTTTGCCACATCTGTGTCATATCCTGCCTTGAGAGTTCAAAACCGTCTTCAAAATTTAGGTGATGCACTTTTCTCTTCCTTGCAACCTCTTTCCCACAGAAGACACGTAAGCCTGTTTCTGCTCTATCGCTATTTTCATGGTGAGTGCTTGACTGAACTCCAATCTATAGCCGCCCTTGCCAAACTTTCACAAAAAACACTTGACTAGCTACAACCACTATATGATTCCCCCCACTTTATCTGTGCCTAAATTGAAAAGCAGATCCCATGAACATAGCTTATTTCCTAGAACTGCCTGCCTGTGGAACACTGGCCTGCTTCCTGGTTGAATATAGCATACTAACTTTCAAATCCAATGTGAACAAGTTCTTGCTTAGCCATCTCCATAAATAATCAAATTCTACCCAATTTACAGCATTAATGATTACTACACTACTGCCTTACATTCATTAACCTTTACCCTCGAGTGACCTTTTGGCCTTGATAAGTGGTGATTCCCAAGTAAAAAAAAAATTTAAAAAATCCTATAAACAAAGTTGATGCTAACCTAAACCAGACATTAGGAAGGTCTTGTCTTGCTTAAGAAATAAAATATATTTTGGCCAATCTTTAACCCTTATCCTTGAGTGACCTCTGGGCCTTGATAAGTGGTGATTCCTTTGTAAAAAAAAAAAAAAAAAAAAAAAATGGCGTGTTTAACCTTTTATAAACTCAGTCATGTGGTCAGCTCGCGTTTGATTGGACACGCCCAGAAAGGAAGTTGACTGCTACAACCAATCAGCAATGATGTAATAAATCAAATATATTCAAAATCTTAAGCCAATGAGTATATGCTGCTACAATCTCTTCATTCTACAATTCTTTCATTCTTGATGAACCGCCCCCCCCCAAGTAATCCAATTTACAAAATTTCCACTACTAACGATTGCTAAGCTATAATCCCATTGACTAATGTATACTCATTAACCCTTATCCTCGAGTGGCCTCCGGGTCTTGATAAGTGGTGACTATGTAAAAAAAAAAAATAAAATAAAATAAAACCTCGAGTACAAAAAAGAATTTAGTGGTAGTTTATTTTTACAGCACCCTTTCCCCTCACACCTACCTTGAATGAAAACCATGATGAAGCATTTTTGACTGTATAATTTGTTACTCTCACCACCACCACTGAAACTTTGACCTTGTCCAACCTTCTCTTTTTCCCTCTGTTTTGTCAATTGACTTTAGTTTCTGGTATTTCATTGTTATATGCTTTTCTCTTCAACTTGTGTTTATACCTTTGTTTATATCAACCAAACGATTCTTTCCAAGGAGGTTGGGGTAGTTTTATCTGAATTCTTTATATAGTTGACCTCTGGGAATACAAACTTTTTTTTTTTTTTTTTTGCTTGATCTTATCTCAATCAGGACAAATACTGTTCTATGGTTAAAAAAATTTCAATCGATTTTTCTATTCAATTCTGTTTTTGTTTTTCATTGATCAAACTTTGAGGAAGGTGAAAAGAATTGTTCTTCCATTATTGTAGCGAACTCTGACAGCTGAAAAAATGTTTTCATTAAAAAACAAGAACTACTTAATATTTCTTACTGTTAAAATTAATAGTATCTACCTAATTGTCATGTCATAATTAGTTAAATATTACTGTACTAGGGCTATGACAACAGAATATTCTTATTTTGACTCTCGAGTATATATCCAACAGTTAATCAACAGAGAACCACAGCATTCTATAGAAAAGCATATAAGATACCAACGGATACACAAGTCAAGACAATGAAAAGAATATGCTGTTGTCCTAGCCGTAATTATTACAGAAAACTTTGTACAAATAGATGACTGCCACCACCTTTATTTTAACAAGATGAACAGTTACTTCCAACTTGATGCTATTGATATACACAATTGAAATTTTTTGAAAATTATTTTTGTTAATTTTCTATTGCATCATTTTTCATAATTTTTGGATATTTTCATTATTGCGACATAATTCAGTAGATACTGTTGGTTTCACTTGAAATTCAATATTTTAATATTCGCTACAAACTTGGCCTTTTGATCAAGATCAAAGTGTAGTTTCAGTTCTTCAGATACTGCACTTCCATTTCTTGTTCTCTTTTGGTGGAGGATCAGTCCTTCACAACTGAGACAATTTTTTTATTTTTGTACCTTTTCTCCACGTTAAAAAAAGACCCTGGTGTCTAACTCTGTCCCGTGGGGAGGCATAGTAAATAGGTACAATAACGAAGAGCCAAACTAATTAGTTCTCTATTCAGAACTCCTTGCACTTTCATCCAAATTAAGGCCCATTATTCATATCCACTGCCTGATTTAACCCGGTTTCATCTGATTAATAAATAAAGATAAAAAACCTCTTTAAATTAGATGTTTTGATCTGACGTTGTCCAGGAATATTATACTTGTATCATATTGCAACAAATTTTCAAATCTGATGTCTATGCAAACTGTTCCATTTTAGCATTTCAATTATTTTTTTACTTTTATATTTTTCTTTTAAATTTTCTTTTAATTTAAAAAGTTGTGAACATTATTGAAGTTTTAAAGCTTAATATGCTGGCTGTATTTTATAAGCATTTGCAATGATGAGTGTATAAAAACTTTTTAAAAATTTGTTTAAAAGTACAAAGTAAATTGTTAAAATCTGAGAAGTTTAGTCATTGAAAGAATTCCATGGCATCTTACAGTTTTAATTTATGTAAATTACATGGGAACTGGAAAGAAAAAATCAAAATGATAGAAATTGCTTCATCAGAATTAACTGAAGTTAAAGATTTCACAAAATCAGAAAAAAATGTGTTAGCTGAAGTTCAAACTCCTAAATTGTCTTTGAATGTTGGGTTACATTTTAGTAAATGTTTTTAACATGAACGAAAAAAAAAAAAATTGTCCTATTTTACTCTTTATTGCGAGTGAGAAATAATAGTAAAAAATGTATGAAAACATGCAGATAATAATTATGGTAATGCCTCAAAGTTTTCATGCTGTAATGAAGATTATGAATTAATCTCAATTTGAAATTGAATTACTTGAAAGAATCATCGTTAATTTGTAACTGTTTATGTAACGTTGTACACTTTTTCACACATACAGCCAGCATGTTGTATACAGTCTACGTTGCAAGGAACATAGGACAAGTAATAACTCTACTCACTTTTTTGTAACAATAACATTTATTTCCGGGTACTTTCCAGAATAAAACGCGATCCTGAACATGATTCTAAAGCTGCTCTCTCTCCTTTTTCGTTATGGTGACGACATTTTGCACACGGCTTGGTATTTGCATGCACTGCGTCCACGCTCTGTTACATTTATGTAAAGAAAAGGTTTTTACTGCAATGAGTTTAGTTCCTATTAAAAAAATCTTCATGTTTTAAGAAATACTTAATTTTTTTATTTTTTTATTTAGCCAAATGTAATGGTGGGAAATAAATAGAACTTAAACAATTGTTTACCGGATATGTGAAATGTCAAAATTCAAAAGATTGTAAGCTGTTAACAAAAAAAAAAGTGTAAATGTCACCATTTTATCAATATTTCTACTTGCAAGCAGTATTTTCGGGAAGAAACTTTCAAAATATATTCATGCAAAGAATATCCAAGTAAAACCAGCACAAAAACAAACAAAAGGTTAGACAAAATATTGAACTGTCGGTTTTGGAAAATCCAACTAACATAATTTTATATTAGATACGCCATAGATTTCCCCTTCTTCCATGCTTTTGGTCCTGGATATGACCTTAAACTATATCCAATGGTGAAGCCCCAGCTTGCGGATTTTGGGGAGTGTGGAGCCACCCTTTAATTGCCATTGCTCCCAGGTCCACTCTGACCCGGAGTGGTAGTACCTGTTAGGGTTCTAACTATGGGTTAAATAGAAACTGACTTGAAAAAAAAAAAAAAACAAATATTCTATTAAAAAACTTTTCTTCAAAATCACTGAATTTGGCATTAGATAACCTGAAAAGGGTTGATATGCCGTAAAACAAAAAAAAACAAAACAACCAATCCATACTTTTATCCCCTCCTTTTCCTGATATAACTCCAAGCCCTTGTACCCCCTTAACGTAAATACTCCCTGACTAACCCCTGACTAACCCAACAAGTAGCAATCTCACCTCTACAATGTAGGGATCCCGAGATACCAAATAACCGTCTACTCAAATAATTTCTTTGAACTGCTAGACTTCAGAATTCTCTACAAAGTCCCTGCCTCCCTTACTTTATTATGTGTGATGTGAACAGACATCTTATGTTTTCGACTTTTTCAGATGAGGATTGGTATTAATTGGATTCTTCAAACTACTGTTCTCATCTTTAGTGTCATTTTCACAATATTTTGGTTGATGTGACCTCCAACCTTCTTCCGGTGTATCTTGTTGAACTTGGGAATGTTTTTGTCGAATTCGGAGGTCATTTTGAAACATGAAAATGACACTCAAGATGAGAACAGTAGTCTGATGAATCCAAATAA
The DNA here is from genome assembly GCF_053919585.1 of Euprymna scolopes. NCBI lineage: Eukaryota > Metazoa > Mollusca > Cephalopoda > Sepiida > Sepiolidae > Euprymna > Euprymna scolopes. Next base: position 73,770,936 of record NC_136495.1, on the reverse strand, counting down.
TATGAACAGACATCTTGTTGCTCAACTCCCTACATAGTATCCCTGCAAATTTTATCCCAAATGGTAGCCCCTTACAGTGACACTATGCCTTGATTATGGTTAAAAAGCAATTAAAAAAAAATGTAAATCTGAAAATCAAGATTTTAGGGGGAAACTTTATGTATTAAAAAAATTTTTTTATTAGTTTAAACCTAATTGAAATTAGTTTTTTTTTTTTTTTTTTTTTTTTTTTTTTCCCCCTCCCTTTATATAAAAAAAAAAAATCTACGAAAAAATATTAGTTATTTATATAAAAGTTTATCTGCGGTAAAACTGTAGTTCCCTAAATTAGTAAATTTCTCTTTCTACACATTCAAAAATGGAGGTTAGTTTCTGTTCCAAAATGCAACAGAATTTTTGAATTGTTTACATAAATTGACTTGTATTGATGATCCCATGCTGCTTTTGTAAATATCTGAAAACTCAACCAAAACCTGTGATCAGTGTTCATATCATTCATGTCGTATGTGAAAGTTGGGAGCACATATGCTTTTTTTAATTTTATTTTTTGTTTTTCTTTTCACTACCAAGAAAATATATCCAGGTTGGTTATAACTTTTTAAGTAGCATTATTTCTTTTATCTTAATTTCAGTTGCTTTTTATCGCAACTACTCAGACTGCACGACCATTAGTATACACAGCGTCGATTGGAAATGAAGAATATTTGTCGAGACTTGAGTTTGCATCCCTTTTTCTCAGGACGAAGCCTCTCTTAGCGTGGCAACTGCTCTACTACTTGAGCTATGAAAGGTAACAATCGTAGAATCTCCAAATGGAAGCACCTCTTTGCTTTGTTCTCACGATGGTACAGTGCTGCCACCTTCTCAGATGTTATTGTACGATGAATTTGGTTGTTTTTATTAAACAGATACGGTTTTCAATTTATCACATGTTTCTATGTCACAGTTTTTAATTTTTTAGATGGTCCTTTGTATTCTTCAGACTACTGTTCTCATCTTGAGTTTTATTTTCATGTTTTGGTCGATGTAATCTCTGATCTTCAAGGACTTCTTGAGCTCTAAAATCTTTCTGTTGAACTCTGGGAATCTGCACGGAATTTCAAACGGAACCCTATATTTACAGGGATAGCATACTTTTGTTCAGTCAGCCATCAATTTCACAATTGTATTTTGAGGATTGAACCTTCAACTACTATAACTGTGCACTCTATCTGCTGCACCAATGGTCCTTGTAGACATTTTAGGAGCCTTAACTTTATTTCCATATGTAAATATCACTATTTATATTTATTTATATTTCTATATATGCATAATTTTATTACTAGCTACTTATCTATAATAGAAATCTCACCTGTCTGTTTTTATGTATGTATGTCTGCCTAAAACTTTCAACAGAAGTGATGGATTTTCACGAAATCAGTATCGTTTTGGAGCTCAACTCTTTGGACGAGAAATATAAAAAAATTGGCTAAAAACATTAATTCCTTCACTCTCAATGGAATTTCTACAAGGAGAGGTCGTTTTATTTTTTATTTTTTTTTCATTGATTTTCGAAAGTTATCCCCTCTTTTCGATTGACTAGCCTTAATTTAATCCTTCGCCACTTCTGGTTTGGCGATGGACGCAGCGTCAAAGATGTCACTTTTTTTCATGTTCTTTTCCTCCTACAGGTACGGGTTCGAGCCTTCCTGCCTACTACCACTTTTTTTTTTTTTTTTTTTTTTTTTTTTTTATCGCATCTCCAAACATCCGGGAACCCAGGCTAGTTATATATATAAAATATCTATAAATAATTGATAAAGTAGTAGGTAATAAAAACTCTCTCTCTCTAAATGGATGTCAGGATACCTTGGGAAAGAAATCAATAAAGAGCTTGATCACGAGTGTAAGAGTTAAAATACAAACTATTTATATAAAAACTGTTACATATTCACAGCAATGAAACCATGGTACATCTCTGAAATATGTAACTGTTTTATTTTTTTTTAAAAATGATACAAAAGGTCAGAAAAACATGTAAAATAAATGCCATGTTCTTATATTGAATTTTTCTTTATAATCAAGCATTTTGCTCAGGTTCTTTCTCACAAACACCATGCAGTGTTATATATAATTAATTTCTGGATGCTTTTTGAGAAAAGGTCTCCAAAACTTTTTTCCTTTTTTCCTCTTACTATTTTTCTTTTTTCATTCGGTTTCCATTTGCATTAAATGACTGTCTTTGAATAAGACCAGAGGTCTCTTGTCGCCTATGGTGTTTTTAAGCCTGAAACAGTAAATTTATTGTAGTGGCTTATAGTAATTTTGTTTACCTTAATTGAATAAAATATCTTGCTCTTTTAATTGAGCACTATCAACAACTTCGTTGAAATTCTATGGTTTTTACTTTTGGATATTTTTCACCTGGAATATATATATATATATATATATATATATATACACACACATAATTATAATAGTGAATTACTTAGGATTTCTATGTGCAGATTTCCAAGTTTGACAAAGATTCCCGAGTTCGACAAGATACACCTGAAGAAGGTTGGAGGTTACATCGACCAAAACGTGAAAATAACATTTCAGATGAGAGCAGTAGCCCGAAGAATCAAAGTGTGTCTTTGACAGCTATTCATCTAAAAATCTTAAACTGGTATTGTGAATAAACCCTTGAATTAAAGCAGCATTGATCCCATTCAATTCCCCATTTCCAAATATTGATGGTTAATTTGATTTTCCAGGCTCAAACATCTTATTGAGCCCCCCCCCCCTACTCTCGCTTCCATTGACAGAAGCTACAGCAGCACCGAGATCTTGAAACCTCTTGTCAGAAATTTTCCTTCAACAGAAGTCTGCTCTTATTTTACGCACGCCCATTGCGGAGTTCAATGTGCTTATTTTTCTGGCAGTTCTTGGTCTTCATCCTGTATTCTTAAAAAAAAAAATGTATTTCTGCTATGTTGTACTGCTTTCAAATTGTCTAGTTGCATGTTGGTGTCTGTAATTGCAAATGCTAATCCTTGTAGCTAATTGTGCACTATTTTGTCAACACCGATCATCATAATACAATTAGTCATCTCATTTCTAAAGGCGAAATTCCTTATCTTATCACTGTTTATGATGGTTTTGGTGAAGGTTTATTTCTGTTTATTTTTGAGGTTGTTAGGTGATGGACTTGCTGCCCCTTCTTCCATTGAGAAAATCCAACTGTAGGAGTTACTTGTCTTTCACTGGTGCTACAAAATCTGGATTCTTCATATGACAATAAAAATTAAAGAACCGGAGGAAATGTGTACGGAGATTTTGTCAATTAAATAATGAATCCCACTGATTCTAAAGACATCGGTGGAAGATTTTAGACTAAATCTCCTGAAATTAATCTGTTGTGAAAATTTCTTGCCTGCCAAAAATCATAATTGCAAAAGGCACAAACTTTTTTTGTTGCTAAATCCTGAAACAAGACCTATTACCATTTGGACATCTGGGGCTACTATTTGAAACAATATCTATAGGGACACTTTTAGGGAATTGAGCAGCAAGATTGTTTATTCACATTAGTTAAACTTCTGCATGTCCTTACAATAAAGGAAAGCAGGAGACTGGGAGGGAATTCCAAAGTGTAACAATTCAAGGGAAGAGACTATAAAAGTAGGCAGCTTTCTGCATCTAGGAACCTTGACAGTGAAGGAATGGGATTTTGCTGCTTGTCAGATCAGACTGAGTATCTATGCTGAGAAGGCACGAGGACTAGGCGCTCGTTAAGTACATTCCATTAAAATACTTGTAGAGCAGGTACAAGGATGCAACATTTTGGTGGTGAGGGGAGGTGGAGTTTCGTTGATAGTGTGGGATCTATTGAATGGACCCTTTATTTTATTTATTTACTTTATTTATTTATTTTTTTTTTTTTTACTACATCTAAAAGATTAATGGTAGATACACCAGTCCAGATGTGACAGCAATACTCCATGTATGGGCAAAATTGTGGCTTTGTAGGGATACAGGATATGGTTAGTTTTGAATAATTTTCAAATGCAAAGAGCCTATCTTCTTTGCAGCAGCCTTGGCAATATCAAATGTATTTGTTCCAATTTGCCATTTGTAATCAGTCGGTTGAATTAACGGCAATAATTTCTCTAACTCTGACATTTCGGTCATCATATACTTGCTCAATGAAACTGCAAAACATAAATCACTATTGAATATGTTAGAGGAATTTTAAATGCATAAATTGTACGATGTCCATCTGCAATTATGTACAGACTTTTAATTAAAAAAATTTTTTATGCGTGGAAATCGCCTCAAACAAACAAGTAGTCGCATGAGTTAAAGAACTAAAAAGTTCAATGTCAAAAACTAATCATCACTATATTGATAGATTCTGACAAAAAAAAAAAGAAAAAAAAAAAACCCCCAGCAATTCTTTCCCTTCTGTCAGAAATCATTCATGCAATGTGAGGACTAAAGGACAATACTCTTGAATAAAATGTTCAACCAATCTATTATTGACTATTTGACCCCCCCTCCCCCTCACATGCGCTTTTTGTATGCCACAACCTTTTTCTTTTAACCTTGTCGCTCTTTTTAAACCATAAATAGAGCCGTCTTTCTGACCCTCATTCCCTTTTAATGATATAATTGTGCCTATTTGTAATTTTGACTTTCTCCGGAGCAGCTTGTCAGACGTGGTTGCTAGTTGAAAGTTATGCAAGTAATGTTACTCTAGACTTGGCTTCATAGCATGACAGACCGTTTTTTTTTTTTTTGTTTTTTTTCCGTACCTGCCTTTTTTATACAGGTTTTAAAAATGGTAGCAACGCCAGTGTCAGCTATGATGCTTGATGTTCATACGATATTCTGGGGATATCTAACCTAGAACTAAACTCGTGGTGTTTGCATTTTTGCTAAAACACTTTTTTTTTTTTCATTCCAAACAAGGCATATTGCCAGTTAATGTAAGGGATTAATATTTTGAATTACATCTAACAGGGGAGTTGAGGAGCGAGATGTGTGTTTACATGACATTTAAATTTCTGCAGATTAGTACAGTCAGGGAAGCAAGAAACGGGGAGGGAATTCCAAAGTCTAGCAGTCTGAGGGAAGCAGCTGTTAGAGTAGAAAGTTTTCTGGCATCTAAAAAAAAAAAAAAAAAAAAAAAAAAAAAACGCTCAACAGTGAAGAGGTGGGATTTTGTTTATCGGGATGTACATTTAAGGAGCACAAGTACTATGAGTTCATCGGAGCACATTCCAGTAGAGTACTTGTAAAACAGGCACAAGAATGCAATACAGGGCAGAGGTTGGAGCTTGGCTAATAGGGCAGCGTGTATTACATTGGAGGTTCTTTTTTGGACTCTGTTTAAAAGTGAGACTAGTGGTAGATACATCAGCCCAGAAGTGCAATATTATTCCATGCATAGGCAAATTCTAGCTTTGTAAAGATACGAATATGAGACTGGTAATATAAAAAACGAGTGACTTTTAGTGATCAGAAATTGATAGAAGCCACTTTGCAACAGCCTTAGCATCATCGTATAAATCCGAAGATTCTATTGTTGGCATAGATTTCCTCTCTTGAGTTGGAAGCCATGTTTAGTTTCAGAAGAGTTTCCGATGGTTAGCTGTTCTATACAAGTCCTGGAGATGACTGATTCTCAGACAGTTGTTTTGTACAGGTTCCTGACTTTATAATTTTGTAGCCACAGAGCAAAAGATTCTTCCTGTGTTGACACGAAAAAACACATGCAAGGTTGCTAAAGAAAAGGTTTAATTTTTATGGAGCAATTCTGATTTCTGATTGGTTGGTAGCAGAATATGAATTTGATTCGTCAGTTCCTAGCAGCAGCATTTATAGATTTTCCCAATTGTGAGGGGACCATACCCCCATTATGAATCAAAAATATTGTAACATCAATATTTTTTAGTCAGAATTCTTTCTCAAGACATTTGGGATTACGTGAGGAGACCATATGTAGATTGCCAACATCTTAAGTGAAATGTTTTTGCGGAATGAACTGGATTTGAACTTGAGACACCTGAATCGTCAGTTTGTGTCGTTAACCATTAGACCACCGTCATCTTCCAGCAGAATTGGCCATGTCATGTCAAGGTTATGATTTTCTCTAATTATTACTATCTGGTTAATGAAAAAACCGGAAGTGAATTTATTACTCTGCTGGAAAACCAGGGATAGGTGGAGATAATGAAAGTCTGAGCTGAATGGGTAAAAAATTGATTCCCTCTCCTCCCGACACCTACCCACCCTCAAAATTTGGAAAATATCTAATCAGAAGAACAAAAAAAAAAAAAACTAATTTCTCTTGGGGTCAGTTTTTTTTGTTCTGGTATTGGTACAGAATGAAGGTTTTACAAAAAATTTAATAAAATATTGGGTAAGATTCTATGAAAAAGCTTAATTTAAAATGGTCTCCTCCTTAGCATGTATCTATTTTCGTCAAATTGTCTAAAAGCATGAATCTTTAAAAAAAAAAAAAAAAAAAAAAAAAAAAAAAATTGCAAATTTTTCAGTCAAATAAAAAAAAATTTACCAAGAATATTAAACAAGAAATTTTTTGATTAAAATGCTTTCAAATTTCCTCCAACTATTAAGACTAGCAGGAAAACCAGACGTTGCCCAGAATTAAATGAGGATCAACAAATATTCTAAACTTATACTTTTATCATTGGGATCGGTGAAATCCCCCATTATTCAATCAAATTGATTGATAGCCTGCTCTAGTCGGGGATTCTCTGTGGTACACCATGAGGAAGCTTCACATGCCTTCCCACAATGACTTAGTCCACAATACATTGTAGTCTATATTGCACTGTAGAGAATCTACTGTTGAGTTTAGCTATTTTTTTATATAATAGCTTGAAAATTGAAGTTTAAAATGCAAAAGCTAATTATCATAATTCAATTGTGCTCTAACAGAAACATTAATTTATTTTATCAAAGAACCTACTGTTGATTTTAAATGCTGGGCCCTTTTGCTTATGCAGTGATTAAAAATCTCACTTATGTTAGGCTGTATAAGGGTTAACACCCTTATACAGCCTAACATTCCTTCTTTCACCGGATTTTTTAAATCAATTTTTGATACTTATTGGTGGCATTCTGATACAAAACCTATTTGAGAACACTCCCAGATACATCGAGTACTTCTGTCTGAAATTTCTAAATCAGTCTAGCTATTTTGGAGTCCATAAGAATACGCACACACACGCATTAGAATGGCTGACTTTATGAAATGGAAATGCATTCTGATGAATTTCATTTTAATTAAAAAAAATTTTTTTTTTTTCAAGATTTTCTTTTATTAGTTATTGCATTTACGATTTCAATTAATATTTGATTAGTAAATAAAAACAAGTTCCTGTACAGAAATGAGCATAAAGTAATAGCATAATCTATTGTAGAAAACACAACTTTCTGTGTATCTATGTTGGTATGTCCAACTAAAAAGTCAAAAATCTACAAAATCCCACAAAGTTGGTATATTTTGGATAGGTATTGACTTGGATGAATAATATCTAAAATTTAGAAAAATATTCATTCTCTGGGGGTCAACCGGGCCAGGTTTCCTCAATCGGGGGTGGGGCTGTTCATTGTTATGTACTAATTTGGAAAGAAAATGTGGACTCCTTAGTAGAGGTATCTATTGTATAAAGGAGTTCTTTGTGTATGTCCAGTTAGAGGAATGGGCTAGTCTGGGCTAAGAGGTTGGGGAGAGAAAGATAAGTTTTACAGAAAAAGATCATTTCTGCTGTTTATCAAATCCTTTGCCAGTAAATTGGTTAGGCTATTCTGTAATCTAGCTTTTCCCATACTTAAAATAAAAAAAAAAAAAATTGGTTTCTTCTATGTCAAATTTACTTGTAATGTCATTAATTCATCGATTTGTTTATTTTTCCCATTGAATGGTTATTAGTCTGATTGATTTCCGGCTTAGTTTTGTTATAAGACTGGGTGGAACACAGCTGTTTTCTCGGTGAGTAACTGTTAAGCTGTGGCTTCCACTTTCAATGTCAGCCTCTGAAACATCCTATCTCATACTAAGGTCACCTGATCAGTATAATCTCATTCTGATTAGTCGATTAGTTCATGTGATTTCTATATTGGCTGACAAATTAATTTAGTTAACGGGAGAATGTGATTTCAAAAACTTTATTAGCGCCTGGATTTCTATGGATATGTAATGTTTCGGGGGAATATCGGTAAAGAATCAAACAATCAACGGGTGAGCTTGATTTATCTTCAAACCACATTTTAAGCAAATTGTACAGTTTTTTTTAATTAAAAAATTTTTTTTTTTAAACAAGTTTTTATACTTGCAAGAGTGACCACTCTTGGGAAAGGGGCGAGCATATAAAGTTTGTCTGGTTTTAATTATTTTCTGATCAATGAAATCTTTTCTGAAACACTAAAATATTGATAAAATAGTCAATTGTGTTTTCTGTGATATAAGCGATTTTTCAAATATTTATGAAATACGATTATAAGCCATATTACGATGCAATATTATATAAAATAAACAAATATTTGTTTAAAATTAACGTTTCAATGATATATGCTATCATCAGAATTATATATATATATATATATATATATATATTTATTTATTAATTCCTCGCTTTGGTGATAAATGGAAGAATACAGTTACAGGGCTCTATGGACAAATTTATCTTTTAGCTGACCTTTGACAACTAAATATTTTCGTTCACTAGCCAAACCCACACGATTTTTAGAATGTGACATTTTCGTTCTGTGGCGAGTATGTACATCATAAAGATTTTATTTATTTATTTTAAGTGTAAATCTAAATATACAACAATTTTATGTTGATACTTGAAAGTATAAACATTCTGATTTCCTCAGATGTTTTGTAAACAACCTTTTGTTAAAAAAACAGTACATTGTTCTATTAAACTCTTATTGTTTAAATAATTAAACTTTGTTCGTTTTATAAAAAAAAAGTTAAAGATATTTTTCACTCGGTAGTGAGCTTTGGAAGATTGTCAGTGAGAGAAATATAATCATCAAAAGGTAAGCATTTTATTATTTCTAGTCGCCACTTTGAAAAATCGCTCGCAAATGCGACTGTTTCACTCACAATGTAGAGCTCTGAGTTAGCATAGAATTTATGCATTGTTAAACAAATAAATATTTGTTTATTGTACATAAAATTTTGTAATTTGGCTTATAAATATATTTCCTATGTATTTTGTTTTAAAATGTAAACGCTTATATCACAGAAAAACATAACGTTGACTTTTATACTGCATGTGGCAAGCATAATTTTCTGGACATTAGAAAATATCACCACTGAAGAATGCATGAATTTTATACTAACTGTATTTTTTTTTTTTTTTTTTTTAAATCTTCAAATGATTACTGCAAATAAATGTTAGCACAAGTTTTGCAACAGCTTTTTAAAGGTTCACCTCACAAAGTGTGACGGGTTTCTCTTCAGTTTGTTGCGCATTTTTTCTAAATATGCAGATAAGAATGCATACAAACGTGGTCACCAGAAAAAAACCCATTGTTCTCCGCATTCGTAGGTCCCTGTTGCTAATTTAGAGGCAGATATTATACACGTTCATGCTGTTGATTATTCGCTGATGTAAAGGGATGAGCAAACAGTCTTTGCATTTTAAACATACTCATGGGGACTGCCATATGATTTCTCTATATTTATGTTCTTGCATCGGCATAATCAGATCTGTATTGTATGATATTTTGGGGGAATTTACCCTTCCTCAGATAAGTGTTCAATTTTCAAACCTGCATATGCGTCGGGGGTTATATTGGCTGAAACATGAAAATTGCACTAAAAATAAGAACAGTCTAAAGAATTCAAATATGAATAACCAATTCTCATCTCAGAAATGTAATTTAAGATATGTTTTGAGTCCTTGGTTTTACTGTTTTGTATAATTATCATGGCATTTTAGCTTACATCTGATATTTTCAACATTTTAAGAGCATTTTTCAACTTATTAATCAAACTGACAAATTGTTAGCTTATATTCATTGCATTGCAATCTTTGAACTGGCATACATGGAATTTTTTTTTTTTTTTAATCTTTGAGATTTAGTTTTACAGAAATGTCTTTAAATGTTTGACCTGTACTTCAACTAGGAAAATGTTAAGACCAATGTTGTTGATAACTTATTTTATTTAATACATTGTGCAATCTTTACACTGAAATAAATTCAAAAAGATTTTTGTTCCATAAAAGCACTGGTTGAGTTTGAATAAAATTAGACATATTATATACGTTTGAAGCCAAAACAACGCATCATTACAAAATAAACATTGTTTGAAATTTATATTGAAATTCATAAATATATTTCAAAGCAAAGCTTCAGTTTTTTTTTTTTTTTTTTTTTTTGCCATGTTGTTGGAGCAGAGAATCAGAAAGAAGTTCGTTTGTTGTTTTTACAGTAGCTTTTTTTTTTTAATCTTTTAAATTATGAATTTCCATATAAATTTCAAATGTCTTTATTTTGTAATGTTTTTTTGGCTTCAAACGTATATAATACATATTTTATTTTATTCAAAAAGTGTTTTTAATACACTAGCAAGTTATTTTGGTCGTAAAATACACCTAAATATATTTTTACTAGCAGGCCACTCGGCATTGCTTGGTTGTAAAATATGTGCAAATATAATATTTTGATTAATGCAGATTTCATATTTATTATATTATACTGGACCCAATATATAGTAACGATTTAAAAGTTAAAAAAAACCCAAACAAAACAAACAAACTTGTGTAACATCACAAAGAATAAAAACCAAAACGTTCAGCTTACGATTTACTTTTTCCTTTGATGTTAATGCCTGAGCTATAGACATGTTTGCTTCAAGGCTGAAAATTGAAACCTGAACCAATAGCTAATACGTTATGCATGCATATTTGTAATGCTATCGTTCCACCATCACCTGACAAATTCCATTTAATTTTTAGTTTTGCACAAATTTTCCCCCGACAAATATAGTTTTGCATGAGTTCGAATACCCTAGATGTTAAGTTTCATGTCGGTAGACCAAAAAAACTGACAAATATTTTTAAAAAATTTTGCCTACCAAATATATGTATGCATACATAAAATATAGAAAGGTTTGTTTACTATAACCTTTTTACGCAAATATAAATTGTGTACAATATCTGCATGAATATAATTACGCGTAATAGTTAACTAATGATCATCCCATAAGAAAACCGAAAAAATTAATAGGGAAATAATTAAAACTTGTTTAAAAGAATATGCAAATTAGCTATATATTTTGAAGATTAATGCAATTCTATGATCCATACATAATTTGTATTTTTTTTTTTTTTTAATAGAAAAAAGGGGTTGATAACCCAATTTTTAGGAGTATAGATTTATGCAGATTTTATATTAGAGCCTCTATATATTCTCTATTGATAATTATATTGTACCCAATCTATAGTAATGATTTCAATTTAAAAAAAAAAAAAACTTTGGTGCCATCAGATAGAATCAGAACCAAAACATATAGCTCTCCATTCTTATTTGTTACCACATGACTTAAATATGATATACACATACAAAGACTTAAAAATATTCAGGCTATAAATGTATATTCCAATACAAAAACCTGTCTATGAACACTTAGACACAATGTACATTTGTATAAAATTAAAAAAAAATAAAATCAGTCCACTTGTTTCGGAGTCCATAGGGAGTTAAAAAATCAAATTAATATTACATTTTAAGTGAAAGAAGGAATAAAAAAAATTGAACATTTTTAGAGTGTGTGTGTGTGTGTGTCGGGGGGGGGTCACTTTTCTATATAAATTTAACATAAAATGAGCACCCACTTTCTGAGCAGTTAGTGGTAAAGTCATGCAGTTTGTAGAGTTCCGGTTTTGAGATAAACTTTTTTTTTTTTTTTTTTTTTCCAAGTCAGTAAGTCTCTTCTAGGGGGTACTGACTTCTCAATCCCACTTTCTGACCCTGGTGTCAGTTTTTCAATGGCAGAGAACTAAATAATTTATCCATTATATTTGTGTTCTTTTTAAAATAAAAGCCCCCCCCCTCCACACACGCACTTTATTTTTCAAAAGAAAATTTTTAGAGGGGGTGGGGGATTCTGTGGATTACAGACCGTACTGAAATAGCATTAAAAAACGCAAACGATTAAAACGGTTACAAAAATTGAATGAGGGCTTGCACGAACAAACATGGTGAACACTGAAAATCATTAGAGAAAAGATTAGATAATAAATATCTTAAAAACTACTCGTCGGTGACAATTTTAAATGTGATATTTGTTCAAAATAGACCCGAATACTCCTAAAAAAAAAAAAAAATTGCCTTTTTTAAAGGCAAGTCTTTAGTTGGTACTCTATCACACTTGACCAAAAATATTTCAGGATTTTTATGAACCCCACTCTAAAAATTAGGTGAGATCGTAAAAGTTTATCAAAAATAAACAACAAAATAAAATGAACTACATATTTATTTACTAAATATTAGTAATGAATGCTAGAAACCTATTTAAATGAAAATGATTTGTTTATAATTTCTGAATGGTTATCTCAACATAAAAAAAAAAACTTTAACCAAAGGTCAGAAGGTATCATCGTCCAAAATATTTCCCAAGTTTCAAATTCTCATGATTAATCATTGTCCAAGAAAAGTATTTTTCCCCTCATCACTGCCACAAATATTACTCACCGACTTGCCTCATGGACAAAGTAGACAGAAGGGTTACATAGTCTGCAACTACATAATTCTCATTTTCAAAATTTTTATTTTATTTTATTTTATTATTTTTTTTTTTTTTAAATTAAACTCAAAATTATTTCCTTTGTTTCAAATCCATAAAATTTTCTGTAGTTTATATTGTCTAGCTACAACCACTGTCAACAATTTCCTCCCACTCTCTGTGCCAAAATCTAAAATTCTATGAAGTTTTTTCCTAGAACTGGCCGCCTATGGAACTCTTTGTGGGCTTGCTTTCCAGCTGACTACATGTTTGTTTTAAAGTCTAATGTAATGAAGTTCTTGCTGAGCCATCCCTTAAATCAAATTTTATCCAATTTGCACCACTAACGATCATTATGGTCTTAGTGACCATATTACACTCATTTAACCCTTATCCTCGAGTGGCTTTCAGACTTTTGTGAAAAAAAAAAATCTTTTGATATACTGAATTGTTGTGCATTTTTAATGAATTGCATGATTATTGGCATTGGTTTCCCCAATATCTTTCTAGTTAGAATTCTTTGTTTCTAGAAAGACGTTAGATACTTATACGAAGGACCATGTGGAAGTTGCGAACATTTTCAAGGGAAAGTGTTTCTATGAAACAAACTAGACTCAAACTTGGCACAATCAGGTTGCTAGTCCACCTCGTTAATGACTTAGCCACCATCACCTTCCTGTTGTTATTGATGATTGTAAGGGCCCAACTCTATACTGACAACATGGGTTTCAAGTCCAATGTAAACAAATTTTTGTTGAGCCATCCCTTAAATCAACTTCTACCCCAATTTACACTATCAATGATCTCAATGCTGTTGCCTCAGTGACCATCTTACATTCATTAACCCTTAACCTCGAGTTGCCTTCAGGCCCTGTAAAAAAAAAAAAAAAAAAAAAAAAAAAAAAGCCTTCTTGCTCCCAGTCAGATAAATGAATGAGAATATTTGGTATTACCTCCTCATTTCTTAGGGTACATTATTTTCTGAGTTTCCTTAATTTGGAAAGAAGGGGTTTTGATTTTAAGATTGACCCCTTTAGGGAATCCTTTTTTAATAAGCAATTTTTTTATAACTTTTCTCACTCTCTTGACGAATCACAATTTAGAATAAGGTCTGTTATGACCTTAAAACATCCAGTGGTGAGATCTCATTTAGGGACTGTGGGGAATATGCTCCTTAGTTATCATTGCTCTCAGGTCCACTTTAGCCTGGAGTGATAGGGCATCTGGTGCCTACCTGATTAGGCTGTCTGAAGATACTGGCTTTTTGACCAAAACTGCACCACATTTTTTTTTTAAACTTTCCTGTTGCTAAACTTTATCATGATCTGCATAATCAAAAATAATTTTTTCTAAGAAAAAAAAAATGAATAAATATTTGAAGATGTAGAGAACTTACAGCACTAAAACTCTTTTCTAAAATTATTGGATTTGGTATGAAAAAAAAATACCCAACAAAATGATTAATATGCCATTAAACAAAACCAAAAATTTAGAATAAAGATTAAAGATTTTTAGTTGCACCAAACCACTTTATTTTTTATATTTACTAAAATAAAACAATAGTATGTTTAAATTTTTCACATCGGTAAGAGATTTCCATATCAATTTGAGCGAATTAAATCAGAATATTTATGAAAAAAAAAAAAAATGAACTATTTCTGTTTGAATCTATTACAATTTTTGAAGTATTGTAAAGATGCCTCTTCATATTTTAGCGTTCATTATGAATTTTGACTGCAACAATCCCATTGGCCCAAATTTCAGAATCCTACACGCTTAAAAAGAGGCATCGACATGCAGAATAAATGGAAAAGTTGCTGGAACAATTTCCTCAGTAATAAACTATAAACTCATGTCAAAAATAAGAGCAGAAAAATGACTCGAAAATCAACAGAAAGGTAATATTCTAAAGTCTTGAAATAGGGCACACAAAAATCACACCTTCACTACCTCCTTGAAGAAGCCTCATTTTGTGTAACATGTCAGGAGTCTTTCACGGTGAACTCCTACCTAACTAATATTCCTGGTGAACCAAGTGCAAAAGAGATCCAGACAATTGCACTTAAGGGAACAACGAGGATACTAAAGAGCTCTAGGCTGCTTTTTTCAATAAAAAGCAGGGCAATGTTGGCAGCTGGTTTGACTGCCCCATACCCAACATTACAATCTTCAAAGGAAGAAAATTAAAAAAAAAAGTAAATTACTTCCTAACAAATTGCTTAGACTTCGAACCAACCAACCAGTAAAAAAAAAAAAAAAAAAAAAAAATCAAAACTGAATGGAATATTCAATTAGCCAAAATATTTGAATACCTGAAAAAGATTGACATCTTCTATAAAATTTAATGAGTTTCAAAATAATAAAAATGATTGTGTGTGTACGTACTAGCAGGTCACTTGACGTTGCCAGATCATAAAATATGCTTAAATATAGTATTTATGCAGATTTTGTATTGATTCTTATAATCTTCCCAATAAGTAAAAATGACTCGAGTGCCATCAGCTAGAATTTGAAACTAAAAGAAACTCTTCAGTATTATTTGTACCATGTCCTTATGTATATAATTTTTTAAAGATCTATAAATGTTAATTGCGCATGCATAAAAATAACATGTTTAGTTGACTTATGCCTGCCAAGTTTTTTTGACTATTTAGTAGCTATTCTTACGGGCTAAAAACCAAACCACGGGTCCAAATCTCCTCAAATCTCAAATTTGTAGACTAAAAATTGACTGTTTGGTAGGGACCGTTCCACAGACACTATTACTTTGTATGTATATATATATATATATATATATATATATATATATATAATCTAAGGTTGGTGCAAAAATGTTTTTTTTTTTTTTTTTTTTTTTTTTTTTGACGTTTAACTCCAAGTCAAAAAACATTTTTGCACCAACCTTATTTTTGCACTAGCTAAATTGAAATATGCTTGTTTTCCCAAGATATTTTACTTTACTGATGGGATTAAAAAATGATTTCATCGTCTTTTACGACCGGAAATAAAATATGTGAAAACTAAAACCTTATATCGCCCTCCCACATCTGTATGAAACCTTGGGTCAAAAAGCTAAGATAGGAGGCTCAATAGATAGAAATAGAATAAAGTGGCTGATCTTTAATAAAAATGATTTTCATTTTTTGAGTGGAAGAAGCCTTACAAGAAAAACGTATCGGATAAATCAATAGATGAAATGGTTAGAAGAATTTATGTATGACTGAAACAAAAGTGTGAATTTTTCTAATGTACTTCTTTACATTTTTTTCTCTTTCCTTACTATTTTTTTCTTTTTAATCCTCTCCACCTGTATCACCTCAATTCAAATACAAGATAGAACACTTTTAAAATGTCTATTTATGTATGACTGTTCATATAAAAATGACTATTTGAATCCCCCTTCCCCCTGTCTACTTTTGGTTTTCCCAATAAACTCTGAACTGTCATCAAACAACAACGTTGATTATTGCACGCGGGGCAGAAAGTTAGTTGTTGCTGCACACGTTTAACACCTGGGGGCGGGGGTAATATTTTTTCCTTTTTTTTCCTTTTTCTTTTTTTCCTTTTTCTTTTTTTCCTTTTTCTTTTTTTCCTTTTTCTTTTTTTCCTTTTTCTTTTTTTCCTTTTTCTTTTTTTCCTTTTTCTTTTTTTCCTTTTTCTTTTTTTCCTTTTCCTTTTTTTCCTTTTCCTTTTTTTCCTTTTCCTTTTTTTCCGTTTCCTTTTTTTCCGTTTCCTTTTTTTCCGTTTCCTTTTTTTCCGTTTCCTTTTTTTCCGTTTCCTTTTTTTTCCGTTTCCTTTTTTTTCCGTTTCCTTTTTTTTCCGTTTCCTTTTTTTTCCGTTTCCTTTTTTTTCCGTTTCCTTTTTTTTCCGTTTCCTTTTTTTTCCGTTTCCTTTTTTTTCCGTTTCCTTTTTTTTCCGTTTCCTTTTTTTTCCGTTTCCTTTTTTTTCCGTTTCCTTTTTTTTCCGTTTCCTTTTTTTTCCGTTTCCTTTTTTTTCCGTTTCCTTTTTTTTTCCGTTTCCTTTTTTTTTCCGTTTCCTTTTTTTTTCCGTTTCCTTTTTTTTTCCGTTTCCTTTTTTTTTTCCGTTTCCTTTTTTTTTCCGTTTCCTTTTTTTTTCCGTTTCCTTTTTTTTTCCGTTTCCTTTTTTTTTTCCGTTTCCTTTTTTTTTCCGTTTCCTTTTTTTTTTCCGTTTCCTTTTTTTTTCCGTTTCCTTTTTTTTTCCGTTTCCTTTTTTTTTCCGTTTCCTTTTTTTTTCCGTTTCCTTTTTTTTTCCGTTTCCTTTTTTTTTCCGTTTCCTTTTTTTTCCGTTTCCTTTTTTTTCCGTTTCCTTTTTTTTCCGTTTCCTTTTTTTTCCGTTTCCTTTTTTTTCCGTTTCCTTTTTTTTCCGTTTCCTTTTTTTTCCGTTTCCTTTTTTTTCCGTTTCCTTTTTTTTCCGTTTCCTTTTTTTTCCGTTTCCTTTTTTTTCCGTTTCCTTTTTTTTCCGTTTCCTTTTTTTTCCGTTTCCTTTTTTTTCCGTTTCCTTTTTTTTCCGTTTCCTTTTTTTTCCGTTTCCTTTTTTTTCCGTTTCCTTTTTTTTCCGTTTCCTTTTTTTTCCGTTTCCTTTTTTTTCCGTTTCCTTTTCCAGTTCTTCATGAGTCGTTGTCCCTCTAAGTAATCAATTTACAAAATTTCCACTACTTATGTTTACTGAACTATAATCACATTGACTAATGTATACCCAGTAACCCTTATCCTCCAGTGGCCTACGGACCTTGATAAGTGGTGATTCCTGTGTTAAAAAAAAAATAGGTTGCAAAGTAACTGTTATTGGCTATGGTAACATTTATTTATTGTATATTTGATTTTTGACCACTTTTTCGAATTGCTATGGATTGTAAAACTAGAATGTTTGGAAAAGGCCTTGAATCCTGTCTTGAAAAGCCTTGAAAATGGACATTGAAAATCTGTATGAACCCTACATAATTCTGACATAGTGTTTATAGTAAAATTTTATCTTTTCTGTCGACAATAGTGTCTTGAATAAAGTGAAAAATATAGAACACAGATGCAAATAAAAAAATTTTTCTTTTTAATTTTGGATTTTAAATCTCTCGTCCAAAAAAATTTGACTTTTGGTCCTTTTTTTACATCTAAAAGCATGTTTTTTAAAACAGTTTGTCTGTTCGTATTTTTCACTTTATTCAAGATGCTTCTAAGAATCAACACATTTACAACTTTATATTCTACCACCATTTGCCTTAAAAAAAAACAACAACAAAAAAACCGGAGTTTTTATGTGCTGTTACCAGTCGGCACAACCTCAATAACATGAGAATGGACATTTTACGTTCACGGAAATGAGACCAAAATTTAAGAACTATTTTTGAAGGATTTTAAATCCAAAATTAATTAGGAGGAAAAAATTCTTTTTTAATTTACATCTAAAAGCGTTCTATATATTTTTTTTTTCACTTATCTGGTTCTGTAAAAAATCTTAAAGACGATTCCATCAGCATTGCTTGTTCGCTGGTTATTGACAATATTGAAATCTTTTGCATCATATTTAAAAAAATAAATGTAAACTTTAAATGCCATCACAATTTATAATTTGATTAGAGGAAGGTGGCGCGTGAAAATTTATGTAAAAGTTTTTAATTATTTTAAATTTATGAAATTGAAATTAGAATCAACAAATACAACTTTGCATTCAATATTTTAAATGAATAAACTCTGCTCTTAAACTTATATTTTGTTTGTTATAATAGATAACTTTTTCTGTATCGCTCTGGTACATAATTATTAATTTTTTGAAATTATTCAGCTGTTGTCTCGGTGACCACCCTACACTCATTAACCCTCATTCCAGAGTGGCCTTTGAGCTTTAAGCAGTGACTCACTTATGTAAAAAGAAGAGTGGTGGATGGAATTGACTGATATGTGCTTTTTTTTATTGCCCCCCCCCTACCCAACAAAGGAGTGATTAGACCTAGTAATTAACTCCTGTTCGTTTGTTTGCAGTTTTCTCAACCATGCCTCTGAGTTTTTTTAATTTTTTTTTTTTTAATTTTGCACAAACATTAGTGACGGTGAAAGTAAATTTTTCATTTATGGAGGGTGACCCCGCATGCTTGGCTTGTTTATTTTATTTTATTTTTCCAAAATTATTAAATTGATAAATTCTGATAAATATTAAAATCAACTGGAAAAATTACCAAGAAAGATTGTTAAATTAGTCTCTGCTTTAGCATTTGTGTAATTTGTCTTGTGTGGAGAGCCATTTTTGTAATAGGAAACTTATTCAAAACAGGATGGCAACAAAATATGGAGAAAATAGGACTTTGCGTTGCGAGTGACCCCCCCCCCCACTACCCCACCCAATGGTGACTATAAATAATAAAAACTTATTTTTTTAGCAATTATTTCTTTTACCGGCAATCTTCCAAAGCTCATTACTGAGTGAAAAATGTTTTTAAACCATTATTTTATTTATTTTTTTATTTATTTTTAAATAAAACTAGCAAAGTCCAATTAGTTAAACAAAAAACTTAATAGAAGAATATTCTTTTTATTTTTTATTTTATTTTATTATGGCTTTTTTAAAAAAAAAAAATCTGAAAATTTTTTAATATACCTTCAAGTTTCAATATAAAATTCAGTGCATATTTAAAATTGTATTTAATACAGAAAAATCTATGTACTAGTTGTAGAATGGTCATATTCTAAAAACTTTTCTATTTGACTGGTTGTCAAAGGTTAATAACATAACTTTGTCCGTATAGCTCTGGAAATGGTTATCTATTTGTAATAAGTTTTGCTTTTCTTATTTTATCCTTTAGTCCTCTCATTCTAGGAGTGATCTTTCTGACAAAGGAAGAATTGCTGTTTTCTTGGTCAGAATCTATTCCACTTTATACCCATCATTGGGGAGTTTTTTTAAGTATTTTTTTTTTTTTTTTTTTCTCTTTCTTACATAAAGTTGCTTCATGCTTTCTCTGGAGCAATTTCCATAAAGAAAAATTGACAGTATTAATCCCACCAGAAGTTTTGAATCCTAAAGAATGGTAGTATTGTTAAAGTCTGGGTTGGCAGTAGTCCTCTTCTCTTGTGAGCACGAAAAGTTGACTATCTATAAATCATCTAAATCTTTGATCATACCTAATAAAATTATACCAAAAACATTGCAACAATTTGTATCCCCTCCCCTTTGATGTAAGTTTCAAAAGTTTGAAGCAAATAACATTTAATGCTTAAAGGTCATGTGGGAGTGTTTTAGTGATGCATAGTTTCTGTTGAAAAGCTAAATTTTGAGGTTTTTTTTTTTTTTTTAAATTTATTGATCTTTTTATTGTTTGAAACCAACATTTAAAGAAATTTTGTTTGATTTTATTTATATATATATATATATATATATATATATATATTTTTATCCCCCCCCCCCCCCAATTTGTTTTCACCAGTTCAGACCGGCATCCTCAGTGAGGGTAAGTGGAACATTGGTGAGAGACGGATAGTGGAAAGTTTTAAATAGTAGCAGGTAGGGTTTGTAACTGGGTTAGTCAATCTCTCTAATCGGTGTTCGACTTACACTTATTGAGGATGCCAATCCAAACTGGTGAAAGCATAAGTAACTTATGGGACATATTAACAATTTCAATTCCCAAACAAAAAAGATAGAAAAAAAAATTTAAGGTTTAATTAAAAAAAAAATATTGTAGATAATCTCATATTCTAAAATGTGACACTCTATTTTCAAGTGTTTTCATATTTTTATGCCTTTTGAAAATGCTGACATAAATATTGAATTGAATGTTTTCCGTTATCATTTTTAACATTGTTTTTGGCATAAGCAAACCCCCTTAATGCTTACTTTTATCTTTTTATTTTTTCAGTTAGAAATTCCAGTAAGAAAATGTCGCCGCGAAATATTGTGACGGAAATTCCTCCGACAGAGGATGATCTTAATCCTCCTGGGGAACTGAATATTGAACCAGTGATAACAGAAGAAACTCACACGGAGAAGAAACTTCCCATGAAAATTGTTTGGAGAAATGTGTTCCTGATGACCGTTTTGCACCTTACCGCCTTTTATAGTCTTTCATTAATACCAGTTGCCCATGTATATACGTTAATTTGGGGTAAGTATGCAATTGTTTCGTGGTGGCTTTGATAAACACTGTAAAATGACGTTCATCATCATGAGGACATATCTACCAGATCACTGTTTGAACATACTGATTTCCCTGATCTAAAATGCACCAAACTGAATTTATTTTATTTTTTTTGTGTTCTACAAAAACAATTCCCTCCCAGTCTTTCTTCTTCTCCCTTTTCTTCTTCTCCCTTTTCTTCTTCTCCCTTTTCTTCTTCTCCCTTTTCTTCTTCTCCCTTTTCTTCTTCTCCCTTTTCTTCTTCTCCCTTTTCTTCTTCTCCCTTTTCTTCTTCTCCCTTTTCTTCTTCTCCCTTTTCTTCTTCTCCCTTTTCTTCTTCTCCCTTTTCTTCTTCTCCCTTTTCTTCTTCTCCCTTTTCTTCTTCTCCCTTTTCTTCTTCTCCCTTTTCTTCTTCTCCCTTTTCTTCTTCTCCCTTTTCTTCTTCTCCCTTTTCTTCTTCTCCCTTTTCTTCTTCTCCCTTTTCTTCTTCTCCCTTTTCTTCTTCTCCCTTTTCTTCTTCTCCCTTTTCTTCTTCTCCCTTTTCTTCTTCTCCCTTTTCTTCTTCTCCCTTTTCTTCTTCTCCCTTTTCTTCTTCTCCCTTTTCTTCTTCTCCCTTTTCTTCTTCTCCCTTTTCTTCTTCTCCCTTTTCTTCTTCTCCCTTTTCTTCTTCTCCCTTTTCTTCTTCTCCCTTTTCTTCTTCTCCCTTTTCTTCTTCTCCCTTTTCTTCTTCTCCCTTTTCTTTTTCTCCCTTTTCTTTTTCTCCCTTTTCTTTTTCTCCCTTTTCTTTTTCTCCCTTTTCTTTTTCTCCCTTTTCTTTTTCTCCCCTCCAATGGGATCAACAGTTTGATGTCTTTGGTAACATTTAATTATGAACAGGATTCCCAGTGTCTGAGATAAGGAAAGTGGGTATGGACACTACAACACTCCACTTTAACCATCTAGGCTGGATGGCCAGCCGGAGAGACCTAATTTGATCAATTGGTTGGTTACACCAAGCCCCAACATATAAAACCTGCATCAACTTATACTAAATACCCTATTCCAACTCGTACTAATAATTAGGGTTATGACAACAGCATATTCTTATTGTTTTGACTCTCTAGTATATATCCGACACAGTTAATCAATCAAGAACCACATCACTCTATATAAAAGCATATAAGATATCAACGGATACACACTCGAGGGTCAAAACAATGAAAAGAGTTTGCTGTTATGCTAGCCCTACTAATAATTACCCTCCAAAATATGGTGGAAAGCGGTGACTGAGGGTAAATTGATTGTTTAAGGATACAAAAAACTTGTTTGGATTCTTCATTAAATAAACTGAAAGAAGTTGACATGCTGTAAAACAACCAAACCAAACTCCATAAATAAATATTTTAAGATATAAAGAATTGAAGCATAAAAATGACTGAATTAGATGTTAAATAATCGTGAAAATGTTGATATGCCACAAACTAAAACAATTGTTAATTTAAACTCTTTATTCTGACTATGGGAAGTGGAACAGTGAGATGTCTGTTCACATTACATTTAAACGTCTGCAGATTAGTACTGTCACAGAAACATGGAGGGAATTCTAAAGCGTAGCAGTCCGAAGGGGGGAGGAAGAACTATTAGAGTAGAAGGCTTTCAGGTATTTAGGAAACTTAAGTGAAGGGGTGAAATTTTGCTGCTTAATCAGCA
The DNA here is from genome assembly GCF_053919585.1 of Euprymna scolopes. Classification (NCBI taxonomy): domain Eukaryota; kingdom Metazoa; phylum Mollusca; class Cephalopoda; order Sepiida; family Sepiolidae; genus Euprymna; species Euprymna scolopes. The sequence continues at coordinate 73,748,386 of NC_136495.1, read as the reverse complement.
GTATGTCGAGGGGGCACGAGTACTACGAGTTCATTTTTTAATATTTTACACAGGAATCATCACTTATCAAGGCCCAGAAGCCACTCAAGGATAAGGGTTACTGGGTATACATTAGATAATGTGATTATAGTGTAGTAAACATAAGTAGGGGATTTTGTAAATTGGATTACTTAGTGGGGGGGGGGGTTCATCAAGAACTTGTTTACGTGTGACTTGAAGACAATCAGATTGTAGTCAGCTGGAAAGCAGGCAATCTGAAGTTTCACAGGCGTGCAGTTCTAAGAAAGACTTGTTCATGAAGTCTACATTTAGATTTAGGCACAGATAAAGAGTGTGGGAAATTATTGCTAGCGGTTTTAGTTAAGCAAGTGTTTTCAGTGCACATTCCATGAAAGTACTGATAAAACAGGCAGTGATGACTATTAATAGATGCACCAACCCGGATGTGGCAACAGCGCTCTATGCATTAGAAGGATGTGCAATAAAATTCTGTTTAAAACTTGTAAAAAAAAAATGCCACAGAAACATATGGAATGCTTCAGACTGCTTTGGACCATCTTGCATGAATCAAGCATCAGTTTTTGAGTGACATGAGATTCAAGGAAAGCAGGGAGTCTGAGGGATGAGGAGAGGTATGTAAGGAGTAAGGAATTAATTGGCCAAATAAAGAATTTCATGGATAAGGACAGTCATGTGTCTATAGAGACAGTAAATGCAGTTTGATGTCACAATTATTCACAAGGAACTGAAGATGCAAAAGATTTGCGCAAAGTTTGTCCCAAGGGTGCTTGGAAGATCGGAAAGAAAGACATGACAGCAAGAGAGGTATCAAGACAGTTGCCTACCTTTTCTATAGTCCAGACATTGATCCCTGTAACTTTTAGTCCTTCCCTAAGCTCAAGGAAAACCTTAGAGACTGTTGTTTTGAGATGAAAGACGATGTGGCGAGGGTCATTGGCATGCTCACACAAGGATTTTCATAGGGCCTTCCAGAAGCTGTTGAAATAGTACAAGTGCATTGCAGTCGGAGAAGATTACTTTGAATGCGTCTATTATAGAATTTCATGTGTACTCTCAATAAAAGTGTCCATACGAAAGAAGTCAGGAATCTTATCGAAGGCACTTGTGGGAGGGTGGGTGGATATATATATATAAATTGTGTGTGTGTGTGTTAAAAAGTTAAAGGTGTATACACAACAATTTTTCCCTCAAAGTATCTTGTTTTTTTTTTATTTAGTGGTTTCTGGAACGATCTATATATATAATCTACAATTAGTAAGTTTTTTTTTGTTTTTTTTACTTACTCCTGTGACTCTAAAAGTATTCAGTTTCCTCTTCCGCCTTTGACTCTTTTCAAAAAAAAAAAATTATGAATTGATATGGGTCTCTGATGAATTTAGTCTACCTATACCATTCAACAAAATAAGTGTAAGACGCATCATATATCAAATAAAATGATGCGGATGTGATTTAAATATACATGTATTTCATTTGTTTACAAATGTGTATATATATATATATATATATACTTTGGAATAAAAATGTTTTAATTTTGTATTCAAATATAAATATGAACACAAAGTTCATTTAGATAGCTCGATAATGCAATACTAGAGCTATAAATACTTTGAAGTTTGTAATTTTAATAATGCATAGCTAAACAATAGGGAAACACAAAGCAAATTTTACGCTGGTAAAGAAAAATATCAAAGATATGATCATCTAAGTTTAGTGCATTTATTAAAACTTATAAACCATTTGTACTGATGATTCTGGATTATGTAGGTCGTGCATATTGTCACATTACGTCAATGTTCCCAATTACAGCACATCAACCATTTTGAGGGGTTTATAAAAATGAAACCAAACGTACCTTTTATCTTCTGCTCTCATACCCACCTCCTGGCCGTGTCCCCAAGTGGTTTAAGTCCTGCTGTTCATTGCATCAGAAACAAAAGCTGTCTCGATGCATAGCAACAGACACAAGTTTCATTTTTTTTTTTTTTCTGGACAAATGGGTTTTATTTAGTCACCATGGTTTTCCATGGTCGAAGTCACGTCATTGTTTCTCCACCTTAGGATGGTGGTGGGGAAGGGTCTCTATTTTGCTACAGCTTTAGCTGCCATTTATTTTTCTCGTCAACTTCACGAGAATTCTGGCAGTCTATATTCTCAGAATCGGATACTTTTTCTGATCTGCTCTCTCTGACGCCTCCAATAGACTAACTCATGTCAATGTTCTCCCGAAGTCACATTTCGCAAATAGTTCTGTGACATGGCGATTCACATCATGCCATGTCAATGCCTGTTGGACCTCTCTACCTAATTGAAAAAAAAAGGTGGAGGTTACGTCTGCCAAAATTTGATTATGACGGAGATAAAAATATTAGAAAAAATAGAAAAATAAATCATGTATTAAGATTTGAATTTATCAGTAATATTTTGAGATTAACTAATTATCTTAGTTATGGTTTCAGAAGAATTTAGTTCAATTAGGTGTATGTAACCAACAGTTTCTACCAAACTACTGTCAATTTTTAGTCTACAGACTTGAAACTTGATATATGCATAGGGATTCGGACCTGTGGAACAAAATTCAGTGTGGTTTTTAGCTGCTAAAAATAATTGCTAAGGAGTCAAAATTAAGAAATCAGAACTTGGCAGGTGTATGTCAACTTAGTGCTCCTCTGTGCATGCATAAAATATTTGTTATAGCTGATTACGTTTTAAAGTTTTGGTATGTCCTTACGTCAGATGGTAGCAAATACCATTAGTGAGCTAATGTTTTGGTTTTGATTCTAGCTGATGGCACGAAAGTCTTTTTTTTTTTTTTTTTTTTTTTTTTTTTTTTAACTCTTGAAATCATTGCTATGTGTTGGATAGAATATTGAGAATTGGCTTTATAATAACAAATACAAAATCCTGTAAGTATATTTACAACAGGATGACTTGCTAATGACATCATAAAATCAAATATAAATTTCAGAATTCTGTTAAAAATAAATAGGTTTTAAAAATTGCTCTTGTTGATATTTAGTGATAGTTAATGTGACAGGTTTTTGTAAAAATTATATTATCAGGTCACCTGGCCTTGAATGTGTGGTTTGCAAACCATGTCAAAAGCAATGTTTTTATCTGACCCCCCAACCTTTCAAACAAAACATTTCTACACGAAATAAGCAAATTTTTCCAATTTTTCAATATCTTTTGTTTGAGAGATCGCTCTTTCTAATGATGCTGCGTTTGTGCCTGTATGATGCGGATAAGTTTTTAGCAGACATACGAACACACAAACGTTTGAGATTTATTTAATAAACTAGCAGGGCTATCTAGTGTTGCTCGGGACTGTATAAAACGAGAAAAATGAAGTTACTTATGAACATACCTGTTATTAGGATAGAGGAATTTTTGATGTTTATGTATCATTTGCTATCTTGAGCAAAAGGATATTTTACCTACCCTAGGACATGTATTACATAACATATCTATGAAATAATTGTAGCTTCCCTAGGACAGGAAATTTACAGCACTTGTATGAAATAATTTTACCTTTTCTGAGGACTGGTAATGTACAACACCTTATCTACCCTCGGACAGGTAATGTAAATACATATGAAACAATTTAATGTACTCTCGACAGGTATTGTACAACATATATGAACTAATTCCTCTTCCCACCAATGCCACCATAATTGTAAGAAAAATGAAATCCTATTTAGAAGATGGATCATTAGGATTTTCATATTAGTACATAAATACATTGTCTTGGTTAGTGGTTAGGCAACCCTTGCTTTGCCATAAAATTCATCATTACTGTGTTTATTCTCCCATCACAAACACCACCGACAATATAATTTTAAGTGAAATGATTTCATTTCTGGAAGGTGACTCAGCAGGTTTTCCAAATTAATACATAAATACATTGAGGAATTTAAAATGATTACTGATACCCTATCCAAGATTGGGTACCTGCTTGATGTGATTAGGTCCGTTATGCAAAGAAAAATAACTGAGTTCTCTGAAACTAAAGTTAAAACAGTGAGTAAATGTCCAATATGTCTTTTACTGTGGTTGAAGACTGAGAAATTTGCCAAACAAATCGGTTCAACGGTTCAAAAATGTTATTTTGCTTCAAATATGCATGTTGTGTTCTCTACAAAAACCTTAATGCCATCCTATCGAAAAGATGTTCCAACCCCCCCCCCCTCATCATCATAATAATAATATAACTTACAATTTTAAATGTTGTTGCGGTGCCTATTATGTGGGTCGAACAACGTTGAGATTGGATGGGAAAATCCAACAGCACATACCTAGCAAAATCAGAAATAGGACATACCAAGCAACTGACATACTTGCCAATACATATGGGTCTTCAATAACTGACCATTTCATTAAAAACCCATCATGTGCAGCGAACTTCAGCACAAATTCTTTTTCTTCAATTCTGAGTTGTGCTCAATCCATATTAATCTAAAGATTTTGGAGACTATTCACGTTTGGTTGAGGAGGCCTTCTCTCTGCAAACAAGGAGTGTCTTATGTTTGAGCATGATTAATCTCTAGGATCTTTGAAAATATAACGTTGCTTTATTTTAATCGCTTGCTTTTATATATATAATATATATTACAGATGATTTTTCATATATTTTAGTTTCAAAACTATTATACTGCAAACTGAATGTCTTGTTTTGATCATCTTTGCTTAATCATTTTTTATTTGCAAGATTGGCAATTTTTTTCTTTTTGATTGGCCTTCAGGATAAAACCAGTTTATTTTGAACAAAAAAAATGATTGCAAAGAACTATTAACATTTTTTTCATGCTTCTTCGTTATTAGAGCAAAAATAAAAATATTAAATTGCACATAAAACCAATGGTATCTACTTATTGTGTCGCAGTAATGAACATATTCAAAAATTATAAAGATAAGGTAGAAAATTATTAATGAAGTTTTTGGTAATTCACAAAAATTGAATTTGCTAAATCAGCCTAAGAATTTCAGAAAATTATTACCTCCCTTGTTATAAGTCAAACTCTTCGATTTTTTTTTTTTTTTTTTTTTTTTAGCAAAACTCGGTTTTCACTAATTGTCTTCAAAAACTAATTTTTTTTAACCTCAATATATTCTCAAAGTATGCTGATTCTTTGATATATAATTGCTACTATTTGGGATTATGCTGACGAGTGCACTGTCAAAGAGAATTAGGCAGCAAGATGTTTGTTTGCATTGCATTAAAATTTCTGCATGTTAGTACAGTCAGTGAAGTAGGAAAGTTTATCAGTTTGATAGAAGAAATGAGAATAAAGTTTTCTAGCATCTAGGGACCCCTTCAGTGAGGGGGTAAGATTTTGCTGCCTTAGTCAAGAGGGCACAAGGGCTATAACCTTCTTTTCAATAAAGCTAACACTTGAATATCCATTTGTACATTTTTAGACAAACTTCCCTCAAACAACTTTTTGTGAATTGGTTACCTATTTGATTAATTTTTAGGTGTGGTTGCAGGGGGGGGATGTTTTAAATTTCTTGTTTACAAAATCTAGATGTCCTTGTAATGATCAATATTATTGACAGTAATAGCCATACCCCTCTCTGCCACACACCTTCTGCATCTATACACCTTCAATTTGTTTCACTTCGATTCTGTTTATCCTTTCACTATATCAATTTGTTCTCAGTCTATCTAATACTTGAGATGGTTAAACGGTCTAGTTATCATTTTGATTGACTTGTTACATGAGCAGCTTCCTATTGGTCAAAGTCATTGATATAATATCACCGATCACCCCCATCTCACACACTAATGCCACATGACCCCTATGCCAAAGAAAAAAAACTTTATTCATTTATTTTAAAAAAATTTTTTCCATTATATACACTCTAAAAATTGTACATGCAAAGTGCAAATTTTGTTTTCTAAATCCTGTTCCTCCTTTTAGAGTTAATCTTCACTAATCCAGCTTTGTGGAGTTAATAAGATTTTAGCTTGGAGTTATGTTTCACTTTAAGTGATAAATGTCATCTTTCAATCATAATGGAGATGGATTTCACACGCTCACACTAGATATCCCAGTCGCGCATGACTGCTTCCAGTTTCTGTCTCTCAAACTTGGCATCCCTTGCAATTACATTTGTGTATGTGAGTATTCTATTTTTGGAGTAGGTAGAACGAATAACTTCATTTACTGCTCTCTAATAATGGTCTGCAAACTGAACGTCTTGCTTTGACGATACAGACAGAAGTTCACCATAGATTTGTTTGATCGGATGGGTTTTCCATGTGATTTTGGGCTCTTGTACTATTCAGGTGTTTTTCCAACTTTTTTGTAAAGTCTGTCATTTGAAATAGGAGTATGGACTGTATTATAGATTTAACAATTTTCATTAATGTTTTTGCCGAGATGTGATGTCCTATATTTTGCTCAAATGAAATAAAAGCATCCCATGCTGTCTCCTTTTTGATGTGAAGTTATAGAAATCCTTTTCCTGAATATGATTTCCTCTTTCAGTCAAATCTCTCTTCCTAACGGTTCAGTTTTATTTACCGACTTGCACTAAAATTTAGTTTTAGTGTTTTGCAACTTTTTTTTTTTTTTTTTTTTTTTTTTTTTTCAAGTAAATTTATTTGATTTGGACTAAATTATTATGGTTTGCTTTCATTTCAACTCGCAGGGGAGTGCTTGATCTTGTCAGACAGTGAAATCCACTTAAATATGTTTTAATTCATGCAGATTTCATATTATTCCAAAGCCAGTTCTTTATTGAATATTATATTGTACCTAATACAATGATTTTAAAAGTTAAAGAAAAAAATGACTTTGGTGCCATCAGCTAGATACCAAAACATTTAGTGCTTCAGCTGTGTTCCTACCAGTTGAGATCAGAAAGATTTAAAATTAAATCAAGTCTAGCTATGATTGAATTTGTGCATGCAATTTATTATGTTAGGGGTTAAATGTGTTCTTTGATAGAAGCTTGATTGAGTTTGAATAAAATACGTATTAGATATGTTCGAAGCCAAAACAACACATTACAAAAACATTTTTATTTGAAATTTTATAAATATATTTCAAAGTTATACTTCATCTTCAGTATTTCTTTGCCATGTTGTTGGAGCAGATAATCAGTTAGTAGAAATCCGTTTGTTGATTTTCAGTGTTTGCAAATGTCTGAATTGTGCGTTCGTCATGCTGTATTCACGTTAAGGGTGTGTGTTCCTTGATAGATAAATGTGAATACAGCATGACCAACGCACCGATCCGACATGTGAAAACCCTATTGTGAAAAACAACAGACTTCTACTTATTGATTTTGGCTTCAAACGTCTCTAATACGTATCTTCTATGAATATAAAAGCGAAAATGTATGTATGTGTGTTCGCTTTTTCTGTGTCTACAAAAGGCTTCTTTCAGAGAAGTGGTTGCTCGCTTAACAACTTTTAAAAACTTTTTATATCACATACAAATCGTAATATCTCACAGTTAACAACAAAGCTCACCTGTCTATTTAATTTGCTCGATTTCGGGAAGATAAATATTCAATATTTGTCGCTCACCACATATAACATCTTGGGGGCGAGGAAAAAAGGCGTTCAGCAGTAAATGAAATCCTACAGTCAAACTGACCTCATTAACTCATTAAAACGAGCACCTGCTAAATCCAGCTAATTAAATAAATTCAAACGTGTTTCCGTAAGCATGTCGCGGTGGGGCAATGGTTAACGTCGCACTTTTTTTTTTTCACTTTACAACTTAAAACTTTATGTCACATGTAAAATGTTTTTGACTTGTGATGATAATCGTAATATCTCACAGTTAACAATGAAGCTCGCCTGTCTATTTAATTTACTCGATTTTGGGAAGATAAATATTCAATATTTGTCGCTCGCTGCATGTGGCTTAGTCTTTTTCCTATAACATCTTCGGGGGGGGGGGGAGCGTTCAGCAGTAAATAAATACTATCCCGCAGTCAAAACTTGACCTCATTTAAAACGAGCACCTGCTAAATCCAACTAATTAAATAAATTCAAACGTGTTTCCGTTAGCATCTCGCGGTGGGGCAATAGTTAACATCGCACTTTTTTTTTTCTTCTTCACACTTTAATTTACAACTTTGCCTCAATGGTTCGGTTTCGATCCTCATACTTTTTTTTTTTTACCCCCCCCCCCCCCCCCTCCAACACCTGGCCAACGCCGGGTACCCCTCGCTAGTATTTTAATAGAAATAAGTCGGCAAGTTGAAATGAACATTTTGCATTTCAAATGGCGGTGTTTCTGTATGCATTATTCATCCATCCAAACAAGGATTTTACTCATTATAAACCATCCTTGGTGTATGATTATTATTTCCTGTTAATATGTGACCAGTAGTTTAAGAGTTTATCAGTTAAATACTTTCACACACATGTCTGTTTTATTTATATAGATTAAAATGAACTATTTTAACCTCTTTAATTCTGCTATCAAACTTATTGTTTTTGATCAAAATTTGACTTTAGTTTTTAACATTTTGAAAAAATAAAAGTAACTTTGGGGCTGGCTCTAGTTGGTTAAAATCTTGACCAAAACTTAAAGAAATAAATTATCTTTCTTGTCCTGGAAATATACTTTTGGGGGAACTTTTACTTTTTAATTACTTGAAAGTTATTTAATTTTTATTAAATTATTAAACAGTAATTTTGTTTTAATCTGTAAATTTTTTTGAGGTGCTTCTTTATAATTACACTTAATGAAAAAATACAGAAAAATATTTCTGATGAATGTACTCATCATAAAACGAAGATGGCATATTCCAAAGATCATGTAAATTGATAAAATGTTTAGAATTTTTAGTGATTATTTTATTTTTTTTAAATACAAATAAAATCTGGTTTAATTGAATTGTCACTCTTGAATTTTGGCAAAATTTAAAACCAGATGGTGGCTCATGGCCTCCACCACTTCCTCATGAAACTTGATTTTCTTAAAAAAAAAAAAAAATTTATCAATTTGTGATTTTTAGAATGTTAAGAGTACAGATATTAAAGATTTTTTTTTTCTGTTTTAATTTCTTTTTATACAAATAAGTGTAATTCTAAATAAGTAATATTATTGAATAGTTTTCAAAACTTTCAGCCTTTTAATACAGGAGTATTTGTTAAGATAGTGAAATCAATTAAAATGCTTCTGAATTTCTTTAAAATTTCTAAGGATTTACAACACGATATAATAAAATTTGTTATTGCATTTGTGATTTTAAAATAATTTTTATATGAGGTATAAAAGAAAGATCGTCTAATTATGTGATGTTGCAACGGATACTGCAGTTGAACCCAATTCAGTTGTTCTGTGAAAACTTTTTGGTACTCCTGGGTGCCCGGCATTGCCCAGAAGTTTGGAGGTGTGTTGAGCAAAAGAAAAAAGTGGTTGTAAGCAGGCAGGCTCGAACCCGTACCATGAAGGAGGAAAACAACATGGAAAAAAAAGTGACATCTTTGCTATTGCGTCTATCACCAAACTTCAAGTAGCAAACATTTAAATTAAGGCTAAACAATCGAAAAGAGGGATGACTTTCGAAAATATCAGTGAAAAAAAGCGATCCCCCCCCCTCCTTGTAGAAAAGTGCCCAGTTGAGGGTGAATTAATTAATGTCTTTAGCCAATTTTTCGATATGTCGTCTGAAGAGTTGAGCTTCAAAACAATACCAATCTTGTGAAAATCTGTCGCTTTTGTCAAAGGTTTTAGGCAGACATACATGCATTTAAACACAGGTGAGATTTATATTATAGATATTTTATTTAAACCTGTGCAATCCGTTATGATCATCACTGATTTAAAAATGTTTTGGACACATCTACTGGATTCGTACTTACGTTTTGAATTTAATGGGTTTTTTTTTGTTTTTTTTCACATGTGAAATATTCACATTTTTAAACTGTTTGCAATTATTCAGATGGCAGTGGCCACCATCAACAACCGTAGTTTACTTTGTTGGGGAGGGGAGCAGGCTTCCACCGGGCAACATCAGTTAACAGCACCTGCTAGTATAATATATTACCTATACACTTAAAAAAATAGCCAGAACTGAACATATACTTCCTATATGGGATGGAGAATGAAGATTGTCGAAAAAAAAAAAAAAAAAAACACAAAAAAACAACTGCGCTTCAAATTCTGAGATTGAAAATCCAAATTTTGAATGTGTTTAATTTTTCGTCTTGTGTTTTGAAGTGTGAAATTCATTGAATGTTATTTTAGATTAGCATAGAAAAAAAATAATTCCATTATTTTTATGAAAGAGGCTTTTTAAATCTTTAAAGTAAAAATTTTCTTTTAGAAAGCCCAATTTTGCCAATATACCATTAGAGAATGTTTTAAAGAATCAATACCAAAAAGTGTGTGTGTGTGTGTGTGTATATATATATATATATATACATGCACACTACTGTAGAAGTTTTAAAATTACAATTGTTTCTGCAATTTGTCAGTTAAATGATACCATAATGTATGGTGACCAAAAGGGCAAAAGAAAATATATTAAGCTAAAAATAAGAGTGGTGAATGACAAGGTGCACTCTGGACTTTTATGACAGAGGCATTGTTCATTGCTGGCATTGAGAATGATGGTGCCTATGTATAAAATAAAAAAATAAAAAATAAAAAAATACTCTAGCACAGTCCATTTTTAATGATACCAATTTGTAACTCTTCAACTTTTTGAGCTAAAAATAGGCTTTACTTTTGGAACGACTCTCGTATGACTTCTGCATTTTAAACATTAACTGAAGTACATTGTTTTAAAATTTAACATGTAATTGGTGTTTTTGTTTTTTTTAGGTGGGGGTGTCTGAATTTTCAGCAAGAACTATTAATTTCTTCTCTCTTACTAGTGATTGTGAGAATAAAATATCTTTTTGCATTTAAACTTTGTTGCGGTGTAGATTGTATATGCTTTTGCCATTTGGGATGGTGATTTTTTAAAAAATAAAAAGTGAAATTACTGTATATTTCAGCATATAAGGCGACCATCAGATAGGACGAGTTACAAAATTGGAACAAATTGTCATAAATTTATCATATCGGTTGTATAAGATGACTGCTAAATCCTGAAACCATGTTTGTTCAGCCTAGGCTACAGAATGCAACACCCGGTATCTTATGAACTTGGTTTTTAAAGATGATTTTTAACTTTAAGGATTATCTTATATGCCAAAATATATTGTATATGAATTGATGAAATCAACGATTTTAGCAGAATAGCTCTGTTTATGAATCTATAATATCTACTTTGATGGCAAAAAAATAAAAAGCGATTAAATCTCAAAGGTGGTTGTTATTGCCAGTCCTTGCATAATTGTTTTTGTTTATCAAATGCAAAAATAAATATTGATTTTTAGAACTGATCAGCTGTTGGAAATTCAGCGTTTGAATATGCATTTGTTCATCGCAAAGTTTGTGATAACATTTTGACTGCCATTGATATTTTTTTTTTCTTTGTGCGTGAAAAAAGTATTCTAAATCAACATTTCGTATGGGTGTGCATACTTAGTGTTGAAGTTAGGGTGTGTTGAACATACGTGCATGACTGATAGTCTGTTATGTGAAATAAGCTTTTGACATTTTAAGTGAAGATATCTCTTCAGATATGTGAAATTTGAATTTGCTGTGAGATATTGGATCATCTATTATATAAATCTCACTTGTCTGTTTAAATGTATGTTTGTATGTCTGCCTAAAACTTTCGACAGGTGACACAAGATCAGTAACATTTAGATCGACCCTTCGGACAACAACTATCAGAAAATTGGTAAAAAAAACATTAATTCCTTCACCCTCCACTGGATACTTTTCTACAGGGAGGGGTTGCTTTTATTGCCAATATTTTCGAAAGTCATCACCTCTTTTCAATTGTCTAGCCTTAATTTAAACCCATGTCACTTCCAGTTTGGCAATGGGTGTAACAGCAAAGACATCACCCCCCCCCGTTCTTTTCCTCCTTTGTGGTACGGGTTTGAGCCTGCCTGCCTGTTACCACTTTTTTTTTTTCTTTTTTCTCAACACACCTTCAAACACCTGGGAACCCAGGCTAGTTATTAATAGATTAAAAAAAAAAAAAAAAATTATACAATCTCCCATATGTACATTTATTTAACAAATTTTAATTTTACAAATAAAAAAGGCATAAAAACATTAAAAAAACAAAAAAAAAATTACATATAGAATGGGAAGATTTATCCTTGAAACTAACAAAAAATATATTTCGCCTGCTTTGAGTATTACATTTTTTCTAAACGGTTCATTTCTTGTAAGTAAAAAAAAAAAAAAATATTCGAGCTAAGATCAAAACCCAAACCTAAAGACCTGGAGTCAATTAAAACAATCATTACACCAGCTTGACATGGCTTTTCAAGAGCATTTCCAAACCAACTCATACTTAACATAAGGAAACTGTCATTTTTCACGATCGCCCATGTGCAGTCGTGAAACAGTTGAAAACCAGTGGTCTCCCATGTACAAATTTTTCAATTTTGACCCCTTAGTGCTTTTTTCTGCATGAAAACAGATTAAAGTTTTCCACACGTTCGAATATCCTATATACCAGATTTTGAGTCTGTAGATTAAATATTCGTTGAGTATATGTGTCTCTCACACACACATTCTCACTTTTAGATATATAGATTTATTTTATAATAACTATAATAAAATTAATTTTATAAAAAAAAAATATATAATTGTGTTGTAATAACAAATAATTAATAACATAAATAAAATTAAATAAAAAAAAATATAGAAATGTTCTTAAGTATTTTAAGAACAATCTAGACTTTCAAGATAGCACAATTGTTTATTTAATTAACTTTTTTTTCAACCTAATAAGAATAATCTAGAACAATCAGAAAATTACACCACTTGCAATAGTCAATTTTTGTAAACAGTTGTTAACTGGTGAACTAATGACTCTTTAACGCCGGCAATACTTCTAGGACATCATTCCAGTCAAAATAAACTTAAAAAAGACAATTCCCAACATAAACTAAAGAATTGAATTTTAGGTAAATACAAAGATTTACCTCATTGGCCAAAGTTTTATATTTTCGGAGGAAGCCAGTTCAACCTGCCTAGGGTGAATACTGTACTACAATAAAAAAAAAATAAAAAAAAAAAAGTTTAACTGCTGCAAAATTAGTATCTTTACCACTCCCTCCCATATCACCCATCTCTGTTCAAACATTTTGTCTAGACATTGTGGCTGTGAATTTGTCTGTTTCAAGCTAGTAGGATTTTCATCTATAAATGTTTTATGCTTTGGCCTGGAGGAGAGGCGGTGCGGCAACTAGGTCTAATAATTTTCTTCTTTTTTTTTTTAATGGTTAATTGTATAATTACTTTGTATTGTTTGTCTTTGTTAGGCTTATCAGTCAACAAATTAGTCAGAGCGCAAGGCTTGTAATACCAGGGTACATTCGCCGTGATGCATTTAGTTTTCTTCGCTTTTGTCAAGGTCACCAAAGATTGCTCACCACTAGCAGTATCAGTGATGACAATTCGTTTTTCCACTCCATCATGGAAAAACGAACATTGGATATTTAAATGACTTCTACAAATGCTGACTTCACTGGTTTCAATATGCCAATGTAACATTTCAGTTTTAAGAGCAAAAAAACTGCTGAAACACCTTCATTTATTAATTTTTTTCCTGAAAAGTAAGATGTACAAATCCATAAGCCCCCCCCCGCCCCCTCGAGGAAAAAAAAAATAAAAATCTTTCATTAGCTGTAACAAAGAAAATTTTGTATACCAGAAATCATAAATTGATCAAGTAGTTTTATTTTCATTAATAAAATGATTTTTAACCGATTAATGGGAATTTGTAGGCATTATGATTACATGGTTGATTATAGACTCTTTTTTCTGGAGAACTATTTTAAGGGGAGTTAACCTTTGATGAATTGTAGTCCTTTCAATGCACCCTTTCCCATGTTAAGAAGGCTTTCTAAAATTTGAATTGTTTGGAATTATCTCCTGTCATTCAAATTATTTTCAACATGTTAAGATTGTTGGTTGCTGTTTAACCATATATTTATTTTTAAATAAAACATGATAAATTTACATGTTCTTTTCTTTCTGTCACAGGTACATACAACACAAAGATTTTTACTTATTTTATTTTTTTCATTGATTGGGGCGGGGGCGATATGGACTTGCAGCAACTCTTGAATGCATTCTCCAATTAAGTGTAACATTAACGTGGGTGAAGGTTTATCCCTTATTACTCGACTTGTACATTATTTTACAAAATGGGTACTTGTACAGTTTAATCAAGACATTAAAAAATATCAAAAAGTTTAAATTGTATGTATCTGTTATGGAATGAAGTTCTCCGAAAAGAAAAAAAAAAAAAAAAAATTTCACTTGATTTCATCAAGTAGTTTTTGTTTTACAGTGAAAAAACAATTTATGATACTAAGCAAAAGGTTCGATTTTTTAGGAAGAAAAGCTAGTTATTAAAGATGGGAAGGGAGTGTCAGCACTTGACATGCAGTTATCTCCCCTTGGTGCTTATAAACTCCAAACAAAAATTAAAACAAAAAACAAGATGTCTGCTTTCAATGCGCTCCCATAAAAACGTGTTCTTCCACTGTAAAAAAAAATATTTGATCAAATTAAGTGAAATTTTTTTCGGAGATCTTCAGTTCTAAACATTTGTACAATATAACCTTTTTTTTTTTTTTTTTTTTTTTTTTTTCTCGATATTTTCATTTTTTAATGTCTTGATTAAACTGTATAAGTACCAAAAAATGTGCTCAATTGTACATAACTCTGTTTAAATACCTCTTCATTTTATTTTTATCTTTATAGCTATCGGTGTTTATATCTATGCTGGTATCGGGATCACAGCTGGTGCTCACCGTTTGTGGGCTCACAAGGCATACAAGGCTAAAATACCTTTGAAAGCTCTTCTGGCCTCCATGCAGTCAACAGCATTCCAGGTGGGTCAATGAAAACCAAATAATTTGTTTTTGTTGAATCTCTGTGTGTGTGTATAATAGGAAAAAGAGCCCCGGATTGAATGTGGAACCCCCCCCCCCCCTGACACCATATTATTACGGCTTTTACGTTATGTAATATTTAGTTTTGCGAGATGAGGTTTCAAGCATGTACTCGTGAATTGAGTGTTTAGTTGACGTTTATTAAAAACAATTGTTTCCTCTGAGACATTGCCATAAATTTATAAAATAAATTTTATTTTCATTTTTTTTTTTAAGTTTAAAAATAATTTTTATTTGTGGATTTATAACTGCATGTCTACCCCGGAGTATTTGGCTATCTTTGATATATAAAAGGCACTTTGCATGTGTGTGTGTTCTCTATTGACTCCCAGAATTCTGAGCATTTTTTTTTTTTTTTTTTTTTTTTTTTTTTTTTCATACACTTGTACCTTATGTGACTGGGAGTGTTCTCAGATAGTTTTTTTTTATCAGAAAACTTCTGATAAGTATTAAAAATCCATTTGAAAAATCTCATTGAAGAAGGAACAGTTCAATTTTAGCCAAAGTTAACACCGCAGAAGGGCCCAGCATATAAACTCAACAGTAGGTTCTTTGATAAGACAGGCACGCGTTTAAAATGAATGTTTCTATTTAGAGCACAATTGAACCAGGATACTTTTGTATTTAAAATTATAATTGAAGTCGTATAAAAATAATTTTATGAAACCAACAGTAAATTCTCTACAGTGCAATATAGATTACAATGTATTGTGGACTGTCACTCGAGTCATGTAAAGCTTCCTCCTGATGCACCGCTGTGGGGGCAATCAATTGATTTAATTGACGAATAGATAATTTCACTTATTTTTAAAACATAAGTGCCCCTGACTTGTCATAAATGTTTTTCTTAAAAAAACACAAACAAAGCAAATTACTTAGACATTTGGTTGGTTGGTTGTTTTTGTTTTATGGCATATCAACCCTTTTCGGGTTATTTAATGCCGAATCCAAAGATTTTGAAGAAAAATTTTTAATAGAATATATTTGTTTTCAAATCCGTTTCTATTTAACCCATAGTTGGGACCCTAACAGGTACTACCACTCCGGGTCAGAATGGACCTGGGAGCAATGGTAATTAAAGGGTGGCTCCACACTCCCCAAAGCCCGCAAACTGGGGCCTCACCACTGGATATAGTTTAAGGTCATATCCAGGACCTTAGACATTAGGAAGTATGTTAGTTGACTATAACCCATTGTACTATAGGTATTACATAATATTTGAAGATTAGACATTTAATCTAGTCATTATATCGTGAGGGAACCGGCAATGATTGGCTTGCGTGCAATTTTGATCCAAAAATAATTCATCTAAGCATAGATTCAAATGGATTTTATCTTAACATATTTAAAAAGTTATGTAACTGAGAATCGCAATCAACTGTTATATATTATGGCAAAGCTATTGATGCAACGTTGATTTAGGATGATAGAATTAGTCTGTGCTTGTGTCATGGGAATATTAAACACGTGACAAATATTTAAAAAAAAAATTAAAAACTGTTACAAAAAAACATTGTACATAAAACATTGTTACAAAAAAACATTGTACATAAAAAACAGTTACAAAAAAAACATTGTACATAAGTCAAAAACAATGAAACATTTTCCCTTGTATTACTAGATATTTGAAAGCGTTTGACAAAAATCTTCATATTATAATAGAAAAATGCAAGCATAAAAAATATGGTTAAGCTTAAACATGAAAAAGTAAGGGGCTAGTTGTTAAAACTGGAAAAGAGGACAAGATATTCTAATAAGAAATATAATTTATAACTTAAAATATTGGAGCATTAAGAATTGATTATATAATGTTGTCAACTGAATTAAAAAAAAAAAAAAAAAAATTAATGCTGCAATATTTTAAGTTATAAATTTATTTTTTACTAAAATATCTTGTCCTTTTCTTTTCCAGTCTTAACTTGTCCTTTACTTTTCCATGTTTAGCTTAACCATATTACTTTTCATGCTCGCATTTTTCTATTGTAATCCATGATTTTTCCAGGCTTCCAGTAAATTCACTTGTTCTTTGTTTAATTTCAGTCTTATTTTTTGCCCCTATGAACATAACCTACACATATGTAATAACAATGTACGGCACTCGTCTGCTTCAATAAAACCCCCCACCCCCATTATCTCCCTTTCATTCTTTATCACTTGTTACTTCTTTTTGCGAAGAGCAATATATAAGTTTGGTTAAATTTTAAATTCTGAAAAAAAACAACATATAGACACATATATTCGAATAAAGAATTTATTGTTTGACAAAAGGAATATATAGAAGGGGTTATGTTAATTTCCTTAATCCATGGATTTTCAATAATAGCTCATATCATCAGAAAATGAAATGCGGTTAGCAAAATGTTCAGCTGTGAATAGACACTTATTTTGCTTTTCAGCACAAATATTGAAAATAGTTTTTTGAGTGGTTATTTATAATTATATGGAGATAATTATAGGAAGAGATAATTTGACGTCTTTATTACGACCACTGGCAAACCGGAAGTGGCGTAGGTTTAAATTAAGGCTAGACAATCAAGAGGGGATTACTTACGAAATTTTCGGCGAAAGGAGCAACCACTCCCTGTAGAAAAGTGCCCAGTTGAGGGTGAAGAAATGAATATTTTTAGCCAATTTTTCGGTATTTGTCGTCTGAAGGGTCGAGCTTCTAAACGATACTGATCTTGTGAAAATCTGTCACTTCTGTCAAAAGAATTGCAGACATGCAAACATACATACATTTATATATTGGTAGCTCAAATTTTCGATGCAAACCATTTAAAAAGCTTGCCATATCTCTGAATACCCTTTATGTAAAATTTCAAATGTTTACACCAGAAATTGTCTGAGTAATTTGGTAGACCGCAGAGGTTAATTTTTTAAAAACTTTGACCCCTATTATGGCCCCTTAACATTTATTTTGGGCTCAAATCAAGTTAAGTTAAATCCATGTCCAAGGAACCTATATCTAAAATTTCAATTGTTTATACCCCAAATTGTCGGAGTTCGGTAGAGTTTTCAAAGGTCAAATCGTTGATCTTTGACCCCTTAACAGCCAAATCTCTGTCCGAAAACGGATTACAAAGATTTTCTCAAATCGCCATACCCTGTATATCAAATTTCGAGTCTGTAGACTGAAAATTGACAGTTATTGTGTAGGGAAATGTACACACACACACACACACACACAATCTTTTATAGATATATATAGATTTCTAAATAAATTAAAACAATTCTATTAATTTCTATTAAAAATTAAGAGCTTATTAAAACATTTTCTTTAATCTAATATGCAAATAACATAACCTCTTGAATGTTGATTCTTATCTGTTTGTGAAACGGTGCCTTTTGTATATATTAACCAAATTGTGAACAGACAGGAATACAAGTTTATTATAATAAGTATATAGTACATTCTTTTTTGAAATTATTCCCAACAGATGTAATTTAATCAAAATTCTCATCAATTTCTATCATGATATGAGAGTTGCTCCAAAAGTAAGGCCTCCTATTTTTTAACTCGGAAACTAAAACATTGAAGAGCTACTAAGATCGGATAAGAATTCTCATCATATTTTGGGTGGTTCTCTATTTTTCTAGCGGCAATCATGACTCTAATCATTCTGTGTTATGAATTGAGTCTTATTTATAACCGAAGACATTCTTATAATTTAATTTCAGTTCAGAAAGGTTCCCAGGGTCCCACATGGCATTTTTGTCGATGTCTGCTGCTCTTTCAAGATTGTCTTTTGTATGAAGATGCGATAACTGTTGTCCTAACATTCTGTGAACATGAAAACTAATGTCCACATTTTAAGTTTTAAATGTTAACCCAATTTTTATCCTTTCTCCCACTAATCTCTGCAAATGTATGTAGAACATGCATATATAATGTTCAATAAAAATTTAAAGACTTTAAAATAAATCAAAATTTCTGAATTTGAGATGATGATCGATTCGTATTATTTGGATTCTTTGAACTATTGTTCTCATCTTGAGTGGTGAGGACCCCTGGTGTAATGTATAAAGTAGTTGGTAAAACTCAGTTGTTATAGTAATACACACGGACGAAAAAAACGCTTTGGATAATCAGATTTCAAGATAGTTCTACTAAAATAGCCATATTTTTTAAACCAAAGCACTTCAAGTCTTCAAATTACTACTGTTTTGTTTGGAAATGAATATACTTTCAAATGAATTAATAAATATAAATGTACATTATATATTTTAAGAGTTTTAAGCAAATAAAGTGATAAAAATGTGAACGTCATAAAATGGCGTTTTCGGTAAGGTTTTGTAATGACCCCCCCTGTTTTCTAAAGGTCCGTACCGTGATTGTATGAAGAATTTCGTCATGAAATTTGGGAACCAATCAGTAGAGGTGTTAATCTTAATACTGTCAAGTGTCCGAAATATTTTTGACTATTTCTTTTTTTGTTGTGTTAAAAATAACTTTAATATGACGAGTATCGAACATTTTGAAAAAAAAATTCTTCGGACACCCAGTAGTAAGTAAATCAATCTTTTTACTATCTTTATCAATTAAAAGTATTATTTTATGTTGAGTAGGACCGCGGTAATTGATAATTTAAAAGGACCTACCCGAAAAAAAAATTGTTTCTATTTCTCGAATTTGGTCAAATGAAGTTAGTATTACTAGAAGCAGCAGCAGCAGCAGCTCCAGCCTGTAGAATCAGCGATAGCACAGTGTAAACACGCATTCTTTAATTTTTATTCCAGAACGAATTAAGAAAAACATGAAAATATGAATATAAATGTTCTTATTAGAGTTATTGTTATCAGAATAACATTAGTTTAGAACTATTCAGTTTTCAGAATGTATAACAATCCCAACCAATTCGGCATTATGAATCTGTTGCAATTTCTCACATTTCTCGTCAAATTTAAAAACATGGTTAAAAAAACAAAATAAACTTTTGTAGATATATAGCTTGCATGCACTTTTATTCTTTAAATTAGTTTTGAACAGCGAATTAAAACAATGTTTTACTGCGAACAGCCACAAATGTTTTTTTTCAAAATCAAAATAAGTATCAAAATCTCGTTTATACATATTCGAAAAAGTTGTCAAAAAACAAATATATAACAAATAAATGTTATCAAAGGCAAGATAAGTTACTTTTCTACCTAACTGGATAATTTTCTAGTGTTTTTATTTAATGTAACATGTTTATTCAGCTCGAAAAACGTACAGTGTTTACCGATGTATTGGAAAATTAAAAATGGCACCCGGCCCGACTCTCTTTGACACGGTAAGTTTGAGAAAAGGAGTTAAAAATAATAAAAAAAACTATACAAAATACTGTTAAAAACTCACCGAATATATGTCAGCCTATGTCACGGTAACATATTGAGCGAGTTTCTAGCAGTATTTTGTCTACTTTTTTATTTTTAACTCTTTTCCCCAAACTTACCGTTTCAAGAGTCGGGCGCCATTTTAAATTTTCCAAAACATCGGTAAACACTGTTTTCAAGCTGAATAAACATGTTACATTAAATAAAAACACTAAAAAATTATCCAGTTAGGTAGAAAAGTAACTTTCTTTTGATAACATTTATTTGTTATATATTTGTTTTTTTTTTGACAACTTTTTCGAATCTATGTGTATAGTATTACAAACCCTCAAAATCTATATCAATATCCTTGAAATTTTAAAAGAAAACACATCAAACTACAATTAGGAAGCCTTTTATTTCATTATTATTATTTTTTTTTCTACTTATTAAGCGAAAGATATTTTTACAACCTGCTCCAGCGTAGTATAAACGGCCTATGGAATTAACACCTTCAACCTCGAAAATAGAAATCAACAAATTTATGGAATTTTCTTTGAAATTTCGCAACGCAGTTTCTTATTAAATTAAAACTAAATATAACATTTGCTGACTTATTTACCTGTCGAATACACACACACACACACACATATATATATAACTTTCTGTAAAATATTTATTTGAAATGGAAACGGCATTTTGCAGTTAGGACAACAAAACAAAAATGAAGTAACGGTTTGTATTCCTAAAACACTCTTTAACCTTAACAATAACACTAAGTTCGAGTGGCAAGCCCCCCCCCCCCAACAAAATACCTCTGTAAGCCACATACAAGCATCTAAAACAAACAAACAAAAAATAGATCCTTCCTTAAAGAAAAATACACATAAAAATAAATTGGTTAACTGTCCTAAAATGCTAGAATGGCCAGGAAATGGTGAATTATTTTACATTAAATTTTTGTGAAACTAACCGCTCCCCCCCTCTAATATTGTTTTTGTTAGCTTTGTCTCTGTCAAGTTTTCAGTATGTTCACACATAATTTTCCTTAGCCCCTACAATTAATTCAAAGTCCGAATGGCAACCCTCCCCATATTCTCATTGCATAGAAACCCTCTTAAAACTACACATAATCATCTTAAAAAAACAAAAAAAAAAACAGTTAACTGCCCTAAAATGCTAGAATGACCTATATTAGGAAATTATTTTACATTCAATTCTAAAATAATTTGTTTATCTTTCATTAAAGTTTTTCATGGCATTTTATACATAATTTCCTAAAAAGGTAGAATCACATTTTGGAGGGGTGGTCAGAAGGAGTTGAGTGGGGTTAAACAGAAGGTGTTAATCTACAATAATACCAAATAAATATTGCAATATATTCATTTTTAAATGGTCTTATGTTTAGATTTAAGTTTTTTGTACATAAAGCACATTACAATTCAACTTTGAGTTCTCCAACTTTTCTGTTTATGGATACATGGCATTTTTAAGGAATTGCTGCATATTTATGCACATTTACTGCAGATTATTTGGAAACCATAAACTTTGGGAGATTTTCAGTTGCATATTCTGATTCCTTGTACAAAAATACACTTATATGGTAAATTTCATTTCTTAGTCTTGTGTTTTAACAAAGATATGACATTTTTACTGAAAAAGTAGTGTAAAAAATGTGACGAAACGCATATGGTCTTAAAGAGGGGAAAATATCCAAACGTGTGAGGCACAAAAATAGCCATAACTTCCTTAATTTTAATCAGATTTAAAAAATTAAAAAAGATTCTTTCTTAGCTCATCAAGCTCTTTCTATGCATACCAATATTGAAATATTTCAAGCTATTTCAATTTTTTCATGTGTATTGCTAGTTGTTAATCTTCTGGAGGTTGATGGTTCAATCCGAAGTGCGGACCACACTCAAATACAACTACAAATTATGACTTCTACCCTGTTGTGGCTGAGGGAACAAGAACATGCGAAGCCCCGTTGGTTAAAAAGTGTGAAAGTTCAACAAGATACACATGAAGAAGGTCGGAGATTACATTGATTGAAACATAAAAACACTCAAGATGAGAACAGTAGTCCAAATCCTCCAAATAATACATATGTATTGAAATATGTTAAATATGGGTGTCACTAATATTAATAACCAAAGAAAATGCATTTCCTTTGTCTTTTTTTAAAATTTTTATTTATTTTTTTTTTACCTGTAGGTTTTTAATTTCTTGATTTTTAATATGGATTCCTGTTTTTTTTATTTATTTATTTTTTGTGCATGCATGTACTAATTTTTACTTGTTTTTGTCGTTTCAGAATTCCATTTTTGAATGGAGTCGAGATCATAGAGTTCATCATAAATATTCTGAGACAGATGCTGACCCGCACAATGCCAAACGTGGTTTTTTCTTCTCGCACATTGGTTGGTTGCTCGTCCGCAAACACCCGAACGTAAGAGACAAAGGCAAATTACTAGACACAACCGATTTACTCAACGATCCTGTTGTACGGTTTCAAAGAAAGTGAGTAGGAATTTCTGTTCAACATTTTTTGGCGCTCACAAAATATCATGCAACTTACATTTCTAAATTTTTGGGATGTGGATTGATATATTATTTGGGTTCTACAGACTACTGTTTTCATCTCAAATGTTATTTTCATAACATTTTGATTGATGTAACCTTTGACCTTTTTCAGGTGTATCTTGTTGAGCTCGAATCTGCTCAGAATTTCAAACGGAATCATTTATTTAATCCAATATAATTGTGAATTACTTAAGCAGGGCTCTTACAAACTTGAAAAGTTCTTGAATTTTGACTTTTTTGGGCTTGAAAAGGTCTTATTTCTATTACTACCTTGAAAAATATGGCTTGAAAATTTTCTAAAAAAAAAAAATACCTTAAATTGTGTTTATATCCAGTGAAAATTTGAAAAATAAAATCGAAATAAATGGTATTAAATTATTTTTTTAAGTATTAATAAAAATACCATTAAAATATTTTTTAAATATTGAAAATAAAATCGAAATACATTGTTCTGAAATTGCATAATTTTATTGTGGATACAAGTTATGTCCTTTATTACAAAACTACCTTGCATAGTTTCTTTTTCATTTGATTTAAATTTGTAGGAAGGGGTGGCACGAGGTGGTGGTGGGGGGTGGGGGTAGTGGTGGCTGCCATAAATTAAAAAAAAAAAAAAAAATACTGTCCTTGCGCAGGTGGGACACTTCAATGAAGACTGACAGACCCCACTGAAAACAGGTCCCTCTCCGATAAATTGAGGGACCAAAAAAATGATTACATACATTTCTACTCGTGTCATGACAAAAACTGGCATGATAATCTGTTTCTTCCTACATGCATTCAGAATTTGTAGTTTGGAATATTTGGATGAGCAATTCAAGTTCATCACAAAATCTTTGAAAATATTGCAATACTCCACATACTTTATATTGGTCTCCCGATTTATTGGAGAGGGACCTATGTTTTCAGTGGCGTCAGTGCGTTCGTTATTCTGAATGATTGCCAGATAACCGTCCATTAGTTTTTTCTGAAATTGTGCCACAAATTCTATTCCATTAAATAGATGTGCACAGTAAAAAAATTTTTTCTTTTTTGTGAAAATCCTGTTGCGTTCCCGGGGCTCAAGAGGTCAAAAATGCCCCCAAATGGCCAAAAATGACTTTTTGCCCCATAGCGTTTGATCCATCCATTAGATTTTCCTGAAACTTGGCCAAAATGTGGAGGCCATTGTTCTTAATATAAATTCAGTATGGGTGACCCTGGCAAAACTCTGGTTTGTATCCCCAGGAACTTTCAATGCTCACAACGTCCCTTTTTGTGGCTTTTTTCCTATTTCTCACCAAAAACTTGATATGTCTAACTATATAGTGGTTTTTCACGGTGGTCAACTCAAATATACATGTTATGGCCTGAAACTGCACCGTTATCCATTTACACTGGGATTCGGCATACCCAGGGGCTCAAGTGGTCAAAAATGTCCCAAAAATGACACTTTTTGCCCCATAGCGTTCGATCCATCCATTAGCTTTTCCTGAAACTTGGCTAAAATGTACAGGCCATTGTTCTTAATATAAATTCAGTATGGATGACATTGGCAAAATTCTGGTTTGCATCCCTCTGGGACTTCAGGGCTAAAAAACATGCCTTTTTAGAGCTCTTTTTTCATATTACTCAAAAACTTGATATGTATGATTATATAGTGGTTTTCCATGATGTTGAATTCAAATATACACGTCTTAAAGCATGGAACTACACCGTTTGTCCATTTCCACTGGAATCTGGCGTTCCCAGGAGCTCAAAAGGGGTCACAAATGCCCCAAAACTGCAAAAAATAACACCTTTTACCACATAACTTTTGCCCCATCCATTAGATTTTTCTGAAAGTTGGCAAAAATGTGAAGGCAACGTTGGCCCTTCACACTTCTCACATTCATCATTTCTTCACTATTTTTTGTGGCGTCATCTCACATGCAGCACCAGAGGGGACCATGCATGTGTGGCTTGTTAAATAGAAAGCCATACAAATATTTTCTGTTCAAAAACAGGACAAAACACCCATTTCACATTAGACATAAATACATTTTCAAATATTGTATTGGAATTTTATTTTCTTAGTCGCTCATTCCGACAAAGTCTTGAAATAGACGAAGCGTTGGTAAACATAATTTTGTTTTTCTTCTACGCCTTTCCATCAAGTTACCATAATTTTCATCATATATATAAGCATTATGATTGGGCAATGCTGGGCAGTCTGCTAGTATGCATTTATGGTTTACCCCCCCCCCCCAAAAAAAAAAAAAACTGGATTTCTAATCCAATTGAATAATTTAAGAATAAAAATGATCCATCAATGTTGTAAACTGATTTAGACTATTTCGGAATAAAATATGTGCAATTATTTTGCACAGAATTGCTGCATGAGATTATTGAATCTATAAGGGTAGTATGCTCTCATTCTATCAGCTGTGACCAGGTAGAAATCTTAATTTGCAATTGTATTAGTATTGCCTGCACTGAGGATTGAACCCTTTCCTTTAAGAGTTACTTATAACTGAATTTTTGTTACATTGGCTGGAACATGAAAATAACTCTTGAAATGAAAACAAGTCTGAATAAGCCAATTACAACTTGCTGGTACGTGATCTCAGATGCTATAATACAGTTGATCTGAATATCAGCTTATCCAGACGAGATTCATGAGTGATAACCAGGACTATGACAAGAGAATATTATTGTTTTGACTCTTGAGTATATATTTGACACTGTTAATCAATCGAGAACCACGTCACTCTATCTAAAAACATATAAGATATTAACTGATATATACTCGAGAGTCAAAATAATGAAAAAAATATTCTCTTGTCATAGCCCTAGTGATAACCAAACTACTTTACTAAAACTATAATCTAGTGGGGTTGAATATATTTATGAGTATCTATTATCGTCTAGTGTTCTGAGTGTATGTATATGTACTTATCACCATCTAGCATTGTGATCGTTTATCTAAAGTTTGTGTGTACATTTAAATACAGTTCATGACAATAAGAGACATAAATACCTTTATAACACAAATTCCCCCCAAGAACAATAGAGCCTTGGGTTTTAGTTTTTGCTAATTCTGACTATCACGATTTCTGGCATCCCCTACTCTGAGCCATCACGATCTGTTGACTCTTTCTCTCCCTCTCTCTCTCTCTCTCTCTCTGCTTTAACTGACTTTCATCTAATTTCCACATATCTCAATACTATCTCCCTCTCTAAATGGCGTCATTAGTCATATGCTACTAAAATAATCACCTGATGTTTTTACATGTCATTATTTCTTAGTTGTCAACTAAATTGTTATAACATTTTAAAGTTAACATTCCTAAATTAATGTAAATATTTATTCTAAATATTTTGATTATTCTAAAACATATTTAATTGATAACTTTGGCTTGAATTATCATAATCGTCAATCAGCAACCCTCTAGACGTTGCTTGTCAATATCTAACAAAACATGTTCACAAAAGCATCAAAGTTGCAACCCATTGCATACAAAAACCTGCAATGCCGATTTAATGATATTAATCGCAGTTTATCATAGCTAACTCTTCTCCTCTGCCATGGATCAGTACATTTTGAATCGAGATAAACTTGTTTCTTAAGGTGAAATACAAAGGAAGTTTTATCCAATTGTAGACAGGTTTTCATTGCTCAAATGTCTGCTCACCATTATAAACTTAGAACAGCTATAGTTTATTTGAAGCAAAAACTGTTATGGCTTGATTCCTTTCCTAACATGAACCCTTCCAAAGGAACAAGTATTTTGTTTAGTGCCATAGTTCTCTGCTAACTTGGGCATTAACATGTGTAACGTAGTCATCTGTCTTACTCTAAACGTGTATGTAGACTTGGTCGCAAAGAAAAATGATTGTTGGTGGAGAAAAAAAGATTTATTTTTTCATTTCATGTAACCAAAACGACTTTCTATCAGTACAGGGGACCATTTGGCTAGGTCCGACTTGGCTAGTTTTTCATTAAATTTGCTTTGGTGGCATTTGAGGTTTCTTAGGGTTTTGTATAGAGGCGATTAGTATTGATAAAGGAAAATTTGGAGCTGTTTTGTTTGTGGATCTCTTAAAAATGTTTGAAAAACTAACTTGTTTTTTGTTTTCTTCCTGCAGGTACTACGCACCATCTGTTCTTTTGTTCTGCTTTCTTATCCCAACACTTGTACCACATTTGTGTTGGAATGAAAGCCTGTGGAACGCTTATTTTCTTGCGGGCATTTTGCGCTACTGTATCGGCTTGAATGCAACCTGGCTGGTCAACAGTGCGGCCCACATGTGGGGCAACCGGCCGTACGACAAACGGATCTCTCCAGCTGAGAATATTGGTGTCAGTATTGGCAGCATGGGTGAAGGTTTCCATAACTATCACCACACTTTCCCCCAGGATTACAAGACGAGTGAGTTGGGCTGGCGGATCAACTTCACAACTATGTTCATTGATTTCTTTGCATTGTTGGGACAGGCTTACGACAGAAGGACGATTGATCCTGAAGTAATTTTGAAACGCAGACAAAGAACTGGCAACCTCGCTTCCTAGGGAGCCTCTCCCTCACCCCTTACCCATTTTATTTTCTCCACCCCCACCCCCCACCTTCAAAAAAAAAGAATCTCCCAATCCTAAACCAATTTTCTCCACTTTCTTGAAATAACGATGAAATTGTTGCTTAAGAAAACATTTTACAAAA
The DNA here is from genome assembly GCF_053919585.1 of Euprymna scolopes. Taxonomy (NCBI): domain Eukaryota; kingdom Metazoa; phylum Mollusca; class Cephalopoda; order Sepiida; family Sepiolidae; genus Euprymna; species Euprymna scolopes. Next base: position 73,720,804 of record NC_136495.1, on the reverse strand, counting down.
AGCAAGATGAAAGCGAAAAAGAAAAAAAAAAACCTTCCTTCCTCTCCATTAGTCTTTATTTTTGGCTAAAAAAAAACAAAAAAAAAAAAAAAAAAATTGAGAGGGAATAGTTTTGAAGTCCATCCACTAAGCAGTTTTTGTGATTTTTTTTTTTTTTAATTTTTTTTTTTTTAAAATTTTATTTTTTACTATTTTATATTGTTGTTCTTGATAATATATGGTATAATCATACTAACACAACGGTTACTGTTAGATCACCAAAATTAAGCAACGTTGAACCTGGTCAGTGCTAAAATGGGTGACCATTTAGGAATACCAGGTACTGTGTGTACTCTCCGCTGATCTCTGCAAAGTTTTCAGTTGTTAACTTTTCCTTGCCACTGGACTTGAGCAGTGCTGATTCAGGAGAGGTGTTAGGGTTAGGATTGTGCAACCCTTGCTTCACAACTACACACACACAGCTACCTTTATAGGTTTCCACTGTCTTAGAACACAGAATCGAAATGATGATAATATTGATTTTTTTTTTTTTTTTTTTTTTTTTTTTAAATATATTATCAATAATGACAATAACTTTAAGTTGGCTATCGCTAAGTTCCATGTGTCTTTGGTTAATTTTGTTTTCTGCTGACTGTTCTGTTTCGCAATGAATGCCCTGGAAAAGTCCCTTCTAATTAATGTTTACCAGTTTAAAAATATTGTTATTCCCCAAAACAGCAAAGCTCGTTTGCTTATTTTAAAACTGGTTAACATTAATCAAAGTAACTTTTCCAGGCCATTCATGGTGAAGCGGAATGATCAGTAAAAAAAGAAAATGCGCGGAGGACTTGATGATAACCTTTAATTTTCATTTACCATAATTTTTTGTATCTAACTTATTAGTGTCATATATTTTTTTCCCCTAGTATGATCAGTCTTTGTTCTGCGCCTGAAATTGTCTCTCAAAATAATTTATTGAAGAAATAATGAAATAGATATATCTAAAAATAAATGCGCAAAAGAAATTGAGGAGTTAATTTGTCAGAAAGTTGCTTTTTTATTAAATGAAAATGATGCATTCTATTCATACTTGTTCAAAATGGTGAGTCTCGTCTCGTGTAGATTTTAAGCTTTTAAACAAAATATTTTTGTTGAACATAAATTAAAAAAAAAAAAAAAAAAAAACGGTGATGAAATAAATTGCTAAAACAAAAACTGGAATTTAAAATAAAGATTATCAAAAAGGTTTTAATTTTTAACTTTGTCTTTTCTAAAAAAAAAAAAAAATAAAAAATAAATAAAAACAAGCAAGATAAAAGGAATGTTAACTCTTTTGAATTTTCAATTTGCTCCTCTGATTCTTTGACTCAATTCGACGATCTTGATTTAGCTAAGCTATAGCTCAACTGAAATGCATTATATAAACAAAAAAATCTAATTCTCTCTTTACTAAGCCTATTGCAAAACAAAGATCAAACTTTTTTTTTTTTTTTTCTTATGTTTGCTTTTATAAACAGACATTTACAAAAGATTTAAAAGGCAAAAATAAGATGGAGTTAAAAATTAAAATGAGTAGAAATGATTAAAAAATGCTTCATTTTTAATGGAAAGACTTGAAAAATGTTTAATTTTTGGAAAGAACTTGTTCATGTTGAATTCAGAATTGTCATGTGTACGGACTCTTGTTACCAGAATTCAGATTAAATTTTTTTTTCTTCCAAGCTATTTTTTTTTCCATTTTATTTCTTGTTTTTATTTTTTTTTATAGTTTTGTTTTTATTTTTTTTTATAGTTTTGTTTGAATTTTTATAGTTTTGTTTGAATTTTTATTATAGTTTTGTTTGAATTTTTATTATAGTTTTGTTTGAATTTTTTTTATAGTTTTGTTTGAATTTTTTTTAGTTTTGTTTGAATTTTTTTTATAGTTTGAATTTTTTTTATAGTTTTGTTTGAATTTTTTTTTATAGTTTTGTTTGAATTTTTTTTTATAGTTTTGTTTGAATTTTTTTTTATAGTTTTGTTTGAATTTTTTTTTATAGTTTTGTTTGAATTTTTTTTTATAGTTTTGTTTGAAATTTTTTATAGTTTTGATATATATTTTTTTAATAGTTTTGTTGGATATATATTTTTTTTAATAGATTTGTTTTATATATTTTTTTTTAATAGTTTTGTTTGATATTTTTTTTTTTTAATAGTTTTGTTTGATATTTTTTTTTTTTAATAGTTTTGTTTGATATTTTTTTTTTTTAATAGTTTTGTTTGATATTTTTTTTTTAATAGTTTTGTTTGATATTTTTTTTTTAATAGTTTTGTTTGATATTTTTTTTTTAATAGTTTTGTTTGATATTTTTTTTTTAATAGTTTTGTTTGATATTTTTTTTTTAATAGTTTTGTTTGATATTTTTTTTTTAATAGTTTTGTTTGATATTTTTTTTTTAATAGTTTTTGATATTTTTTTTTTTAATAGTTTGATATTTTTTTTTTTTTTTAATAGTTTGATATTTTTTTTTTTTAATAGTTTGATTTTTTTTTTTTTTTAATAGTTTGATTTTTTTTTAATAGTTTGATTTTTTTTTTTTTTTTAATAGTTTGATTTTTTTTTTTTTAATAGTTTGATTTTTTTTTTTTTTAATAGTTTGATTTTTTTTTTTTTTTTTTTTAATAGTTTGATTTTTTTTTTTTTTTTTTTTTAATAGTTTGATTTTTTTTTTTTTTTTAATAGTTTGATTTTTTTTTTTTTTTTTTAATAGTTTGATTTTTTTTTTTTTTTTTTAATAGTTTTGTTTGAATTTCTATAAATTGTCATACACTATTTTTATCAACAAAATTTGCCGTTCCTACCAGCTCATGAGTATGCTAAAATTGACTAGGCCTCTTATGGCTTCATTGTAACCCTCTGTCTGAGTTGTTGCCCAAGATGAGGATTCTTTTAGCTTCAATTGGTTGCTTCCAATTTAAAGGAACTGGAAATAATTTCCAGAAATGTTTCAGAGACCCCCCTTCCTCCTCCCTCTACACACCACACTCTCCATGACTACTCCGGAGTTTCCTTTTACCTTCTTGGGTATAATGCAATTGTATTCTATGTGAACATATCTCTTGCTTAAATACATAGATCTATCTATATATATATATGTATATGTATGTATTTACCTAATATGAATGCATATATCTCCATCTATATATATATATATTTTATTCTTTTCTTAAGCAATAAAATTAAAACCACGGGAACAAAAGAATTGTCACTTTTTTCTTTTGAAGTTGTGGGAATTTTTATATATATATATATATATATATATATATAAATTGTATTAAAAAAAAAACAAAAAAACAAGACTATTAACCTGATTGTTATTCATATTTGGATTTTTCAGATTACTTGACTTTTCACAACGTTTCGGTCTGTATAACCTCTGATCTTCTTCAGGTGTATCTTGTCAAACTCGGGAAGTTGGATGGAATTTCGAACGACTCCCCACCCCCCTTTTTTTTTTTATTTATTTTTTTTTTTTTTACTTCACACGGGTAGTTTGCTTTTGTTCAGCCAGCTATGAGGTTCTAAATAATCCGCAATTGTATTTTTTCAGTCTCCCAATCTGAGAATGAAACCTTTTAACCTTTCAGGCGAATATCACGTTTACAATTGATTTTTCTAAGAACGCTAATCATTCCACCACAGGTCCTTGTGGACGGTTCTAGTACAAATTTTGGTGGGAGCTTTAAATCTATTTTATTTCTAGTTATAAATTAAATATTCCTATTAGTAATAAATAGTAATATATATATATATATATATAATGGTTCCCATATCGTTAAATTTTATACTAGGAATGTTGTGAAAATGACAGAAAATGAGAGCAATAATCCGAAGAATCTAAATATGAATAACCAATCCACATCTCAAAAATTCTTGCAATGTTTCAGCTGATGTCATCTTTGACCTTGGTGTATTTTGCACTCTGGAATCTGCACAAAATTTTGAATCTTTAATCTACGGAGATAGCATACTCTTGTTTGATCAGCCATGACCAGGTAGAAACATTTAGTGATTTGCAATTGTATTTGGAGTATTGCTTATCTTGAATGGTCTTTGCAGTCTTGGTCGATGTAACCTCTGACCTTATATATATATATATATAGTGTGTATGTTGTAACTTACACATGCGTTAAGATGTAGCCACTCGGTGGGGGGGGAGGCTAATACATTATAGCAGAGTATGCTGCAAAAGAGATTAAGGCAAAGAATAACTCTACTCGCTTTTTTCTGTTGAGATGACATTTATTTTCAGGTACTTTCCCCCGAATAAAACGTGAGCATGCTCCTTCTCTGTGACCTCTGTCCTCTCGAACATCGTCGTTGATCTGTGCACTTGTTCTTTTTATCTTTTTCTTTTTCTTTATCGTAACGTCACTTTGCCTACGTCTCGGCATTTGCATATAGTTGCCATCCGTGCAGCTATGCTCTGTTACAATGCCAAACTCTGGGAATCTGCTATGTATGGGTGGAATTCTTAATTGTATTTTTTTTTTTTTTTTTTTTTTATAGTGTCGTTTGCACTGAGGATTGAACCTAAAACCTCCAGAATAGTAACTTTACAACTGAATTTACTAAGTATTTATCCACTATCCCAGGGGTCTTTGTAGATTAAATAAAGAGTTCTGTTTGAAATTTCTGTGTAGAGTTCAGTTCCACAGAAAGATTCCAGATTTTAACAAGATACACCTGAAGAAGGTCTAAAGTTACATTGGCAGAATCTTCGAAAATAAAACTCAAGATGAGAACAGTAGTCTCAAGAATCCAAATGCGTAAAAAAAAAAATCTTCGAAAGAATTGAGATTTGAATATAACATTGCCCGACAAATTGAGTTGAAACTTTCATGCAAGATTAGTTTAATCCAAGATGGTGTGAAGAATTTGTATTATTTTTTGTGAAATGTGAATATTTAAAGACTATTTTAGATCTGAATTCTAAAAGGTTAAATCTGGACAGACATTTACATGCTGCCCACCCTAGTATAATGTGATGCAAGGTCAAAAAGGATGGATATTCAGCTTGTGCCCCTAAATGAGGTGTACACTGGCCTAGCAAAAATTGCAGAGAGGAATTACTTTCGGTATTCTCCAGTAAGAGTGCCTCAGGCAACCTGTAATAACCTTGCCCCACCCGAAAGCCGAGTGGCAAAACCTGGGAGGATTAACCTTTTAGGCAATACCCAGGCAGTGTACTTCAGTCCGACAGATAGTGAGCCACATAAATGGCGCTTCACTTGTCAGCTGGTTGTCGAGAAAGGATTCTTGACTGGTACTTGTACCCAAGTTTCCAAGCAACCAAAGCAGCAAGGAGACTTATCCTAAGTGGATGTGTGTGACACAGTAGACTTTGTTGTTTTGGTCACATTAAAAGAATAGATGAAAGTTCTTGGGTTTGTAGATGCAAAAGATTATAATTCCCCAAAGTAAAATATCCTAAACCCACCTGATAAGTAGCAAAATCTACCCCATCACTGGAGTATCCTAAATGCTGGAAAATTTTCTACTCAGACAGCTTATTTAAATCGTTGGCCTTTGGAATCCCCTCCCTATTTCTTGTTTTCCTGACATGCAGCAAGTTTAATGTAATGTGAACAAATATCTTCGTTAGACACGATTCTAAATAGTTCCCTCTTATGTTTCTCAATTGGTAATATATACCTTGTTTAGGGGGGGGGGAGTAAAAAAAATAAAGATTTTGAAAATATTTTTTTTTTTCCGCTAAAACTTTAAATACTTGGTAACTACAATTAATATTTAATGTTAAACAATTTTTAGTGCTTATTTAAAACTAGCTATATATACCTAGAGTTGCTCGGGTGGAAGGATTAGTCACATCCTATTGACTAGAAGATGCATCACTAACTTGCTAGGAAAAGTGACCACATGTAGGATTTAGGGAACATAAAACACATCCATCTTACTCTATGAAAATCAAACGCGAAATAACTCTTAGTTTAATGGGGGAATAACTTTCATAACTTAAATGAACAAGCTTACTTCTGGTTTTAAATGCAACTGTTGTCAGCTAATACATTAATCGACTTTAAATAATATTCTAAATAGAACCATCTTGAGTGATTTTTACAACGTTCTGGTCAATACACATATTATATAAAAAAAAATTTTTTTAATTTCACGCAATTATGCAGAATGTAGAAACTATGCATAAATAGAATTCAGCATAATAGTGAAATGAAACCAATTATCTAATCAGAAACCATAAAATATGAATAGTTAACACTCCTTTTTTTAACGGAATATGCAAATTAGTTATAAGAAACCATAAAAGTGAATGTAATTAACGGTCGTTTTTTCAAAGTAATAGGCAAAGTAGTTGACCTATGTAGTCTCTTGCATATCCATGACTAAGTAAATTAAGAAGTTTTAACAATTTTTAAATAGAAAGGTTTTAATATCAATGACAGCAAGAAAAAGAAACTCTACTTCATAGAGTACCTATTTACAATGCCTCCCCACGGGACAGTTAGACACCAGGGTCGTTTTTTAAGGTAGAGAAAAGGAACAAAAATTTAAAATTATCTGTCATGAAGGATTTCTCCTCCACTGAGAGAGAGAACAAGAAATTTAAGTGCAGCATTTGAAGAACAAATACTACACTTTGATTAGAGTAAATAGATTAGTAGAAATCAAATGCTCATGCTTAAGATTTTTTTTTTATATACAAGGGAGTCACCATGTGTAACAGAGCATGGCCACACATATACAAATGCTATGTGTGAAGTGACGTCACAGTAAGGAAAAAGAAAAACACCATAAAAAAAAAAGTGTGCACAGACCGATCACGTTTGTGCTCCTTCTCTCTGACCTCTCAATCAGGTTTTATTCAGAAACCAGCAAGGGGTTACAGGCGTTGCTCGGATGTATGTGTGTGGGGGGGGGGGGGTTAAAAAAAAAATTTGAGGATCGAACCCGAACCGTTGAGGCAAAGTTGTAAATTCAAGTGTGAAAAAAAAAAAATGTGCGACGTTAACAATTGCCCCACCGCAAGATGCTAACGGAAGCACGTTTGAATTTATTTAATTACTTGGATTTAGCAGGTGTCTGTTTTAATGAGTTAATGAGGTCAAGTTTGACTGCGGGATAGTATTTACTGCTGAACGCTTTTGTTTCCCCCCCCCCCCAAGATGTTAAAGGAAAAAGACTAACCCACATGCGGTGAGCGACAAATATTGAATATTTATCTTCCTGAAATCGAGCAAATTAAATAGACAGGCGAGCTTCGTTGTTAACTGTGAGATATTACGATTTATGTGATATAAAAAGTTTTAAAAAGTTGTGAAGCGAGCGACTGCTTCTCTGAAAGAAGCCTTTTGTAGACACACAGAAAAAGCAAAAAACACACACATACATACATACATTTTCACTTTTATATTTATAGAAGTACCTGGAAATAAATGTTGTTACAACGGAAAAAAAAAGTGAGTTGAGTTATTACTTGTCTTCTGTTCAGTGCAACGCACTCTGCTACGTGTTGGGTTCCGAGTGTCTACATGTTAACGCATGTATAAACGTGTATTATGTTACACATACATGAAGGTGTAGATACTATTTGAGGATAAGGGTTAATGTGTGGAAGGTGATCAGTGAAAAACTGGTGTAACGAAACTTAAAGGTTCACACACAATCATTTTAAGATTGGTGGAAATTGAGTAGAATTTGAAGAGAATTGCTCAACAGGAATTTGTTTGCATTGAACTTGAAAATTAGTCACCTGGAAAGCAGACCCGTGGTGCAGTTTCACATGTAGGCAGTTCTTTTCCGACCTAGACTTATTCATACCATATTGTATTTCATGCTTGAAAAAGCAAACTAATCGGATTCAAATATCAGTGATCATTTTGTTCATGACTTTATTTGATTAGATAAAAATGCTTCAAGATTTTTTAATTTTGTTATTTATTTTTTTAAGCCATAGTCTTTAACTTAAACCGTTTGCAATAGACAGAGGCTACTAACCAAATTAGGGAATACATAAAACTTTGGCTACCTATTGTGATGTTCCTATGTAGAACTCTGAAAATGTGACGATGGTACATGTTCATTCACACAATTCTGAGGCAGCACGTTCAGAACTGCAGAATGCAATGCAAAATGAGATTGCCTGTGCATCATTGTCGACTGGATCAGTCATAATTTGTATCAACAATAACCCATTCCTAATCACTTGTCAAATAGTTTAAAAATTTTATTGAATGCAATTACCATGTTATTCTGTTTCTGTAATTCCATTCAGATTCCAGAATTTAACAAGAAACACCTGGAGGTTACATTAGCCAAAATGTTGTCAAAATATAGCTAAAGATGAAGACAGGGTTCAAGTATATGAGCAGTGTCCTCTCACACACACACTTTATTTTTGTCTCCCCTCCCCCCCTCCCACCATTCTCAGCGAATTATTATAGAATGGACACTTTATAATCTACCAGATTATCCAAAAAAGAAAAAGAATTTTAAGATTTGTATTATAACTAAATATTTCATATTCGTGTTTTCCTTGAGTGCGGATAAGAAACTGCGCACACACACACGTAAGTATGCCAAAGACTTTTCCTGTTAATTATTCTGTTAATTTATATGCTAATTAAAAAAAAAAAAAAAAAATTGAGAAAAGAAAATAAATTGTCCGGGTGAAATCTTTGAAAATGTCGGAACGAAACTTCAAGAAAACTGTCAGCACACGTAAGTATACCAAAGACGAAACTTGAGGATAATCATAACAAATTTTAGTGTAATTTAAAAATGGCTAAATTCGAAAATCTTTTTTTTTTTTTTTTTTTTTTTTTTTTTTTTTTTAAATGCTGAGTGGTTCTTAGACGGATGATAAATTTACTAGAACGTTGCATTGGAAACTGATTACCCCTATGAATTTTTAAATATTGATTTTTTTTTTTTTTTTTTTTTTTTTTTTTTTTTTTTTTTTTAATTTGGTAGATCAATGTCGATTCTATAATCTATTGAAAAAAAAGAAAAAATGGGGGGGGGGGGCTACCACTCGTACATATGCATCGATAACGGTAGTCCAAATAAACTATCAGTCCCCATCTAAAAAGAAATTCAGTAAAAGAACATGTTAGGTTTCCGAATTTTTGAAATGGAGATTAATTATTTGTATTTGGATTCTTCCGACTACTGTTCTCATCTTAAATGTTATTTACACAACGATTCGGTCGATGTAACCTCTGGTCTTCTTCAGGTGTATCTTGTTAAACTCTGAATCTTTTCATCAGACTGTAATAAATAGTGATATTTACACATACAAAGATATGGTTAAGGCTCCTAAAATTAATACTAGAATTGTCTGCATGGATAGAGTACTTGATAAAATTAAGTTGTAAAGTTACTTTTTTGAAGGTCCAATCCTCAGTGTGGATAATACTCAGAATGCAGTTGTGGATGACATAAGACTTCTACCCGGTCATGGTTGACGGAATGAGAGCATGTTGTCTCCGTAGATTAAAAAAAGGTTTCGTTTAAAATTCTGTGTAGATTTCTGAGTTCAATAGAAAGATTCCTGTGTTATTTCGACATGATAAACCTGAACAGAGATTACATCGACCAAAATGTGCAAATAACACTCAAGATGAGAACAGTAGTCTTAGGAATCCAAATAATCCACATCTCAAACAGTTCAGAATGTAGAAAACTAGCAATATGCCCGGTCATAAAATATGCATATATATTATGCAGATTTCAGATTTATTACTATAGAGCCAATTCTCTATTGATTATTATATTGTACCTAATATATAGTAATGATTTCAAAAGTTTAAAACAAAAATGACCAAAACATATACTTCTCCAACCTTATCCATTAGTGTATGACCTAAATCCATGCAAAAAAAAATGTTTACTTTAGCGCATGTGCAGAAAAAATAGGTATAGTCAACTTATGCCAGGCCAAAGTCAGTGTTTTTTATTTTTGTTTTTTTATTTATTTTCAATTTTGACCCCTTACAGCTATTTTACCGACTCAAAGCTAAACCAAGTATATTACAGGCATATATATATATATATATATATATATATATAATGTATTTCAAATCTCTCGACCAAATATTCAAAGAAGTTTGGTAGAGATTTTTTTTTTTTTTTTTTTTTTTTTTTTTTTTATTCGCACAAGGTCACATATATCTAATATGAATATAGATGTATCTAGATTTGGTTTGTGGGCACTTTGAAGAATGGCTATGAGTGCTGACAGTTGGAGCAGTTTACGGACAGTAGTCTGGTTGAATACAGTTGTGACTTTGACATAGTCAAAGGCCTGAACTAGATTGCAAGACCTTGAACAGAAAGTGATGAATTGACAGCAACTGACGACCTCGACAGAACGTATATGTGCACTTTAGCACCCAGAATCCAACAAATATGTACAGAATTTGTTGGAGTTCATGTTATCCTGTTTTCTCCTGGTGTTTTTTTGATGTTTTTATATTGTAAGCCTATGCACACTCCGCTAACAGCCACTAATGCATAAGCAACAATGACAAGGGCAGAACCAGAACAAAAAATAAGAGAACAAATGCACGGCACCCAAAGTTTGGGGTCAGCTATGTTGTCATGTGAGGGGTGATGTGGTTACATCACGCCTCCACTCCCTACTTCACTTATCATTCATCTTTTGTAACCTCCATTTTCAAATGAATATCTTATGTGCATAAGATAATAAGCAAGATCCAGATTTTGGTCGTATACTTGACCACTATTTCTATAACATGCTATCCTTTGTGGAACAAGATCAAAATAATTGACAGGGGTGGAAGGTCAAGTGATTCAGAGGCAACATGTATGCTTTAAAAAAAAAAAAAATATTACTAAGTAGACCAAGCTTAGATTAGTAATATTTGGGAGCCTCTAATTGTAGAAAAAAAACAAATTGTACACGTTTAAAATTTTGGATGAAAGGGAGATAATCCTGAGTTGATCTTTATTAGAGATGCCTCCCCCCCCCTATGTCAACCAAGTTTTCACACATACGAAACCATTGCCATAAAACAAACTCAAAGAATACAAAAATATCTATGGAGCCAGTAACTTTCTTTTCTTTTCCAAACAATAATCAACATGCCTGAGGATGGTCGAAAGCCAACCCGACCGAAACGCTGCACAAAAAACACTCAAAATGAGAACAAAAGTCCAAGTAATATAAACAATCAGCCCTCGTCAAGAAAACAAAAAAAAATCAAATCCTTGATAATAATTATAAAGTGTGCACAGTGACAAGCAAACAAGATAAAAACGTCATTAGTATTAATATGTTCGACCACTGGTTATCTGTTAAGTCAGTATTCAGTTCAACAGTGCTCAATGTGTGTAGAGCTTTTTAAGTATGAAAATATACTTATGACATGTTTTTACAGAAACTTTTGTTTCATTTCTGGAAGAAGTCAGCAGGCTAATTGTGCAAATTTATTTTTACTTTCATGTCTTCAGGCAAAAATTGTTTCACTTTCGACTCAATGATGATAGCAAAAAAATTACTGAATTCTCTTCATTGAGAACAGATATAAACAGGTTGAAGAGAATTAAATTTTTTTTTTTTTTTTTTTTTTTTTTTTGCAGTCATAAACTGGTCCCTTTATCGAATTTGAAACCGACGGTATTGATATTTTTCTGACCTGTAAAATTTAAAAAATAAATATGCTTTTATATTGAATTTTTTTTTATAATTGACCACTTTGCTGGGGTTTTCCCACAAATACGAAAGTGTGTGTATGAGATATATATATATATATATATATATATATATATATATATATATATATATTCAACAAGTTTCCAAACTTTTTTTGTATGATCACTTTTATTGATAGTACACACATAAAACTCTAGTCACCGAAGTAATATCCTTTGGCTGCAATGCACTTGTACCATTCCAACAACTTCTGGAAGGTCCCATGGAAGTTCTCTTGTGTGAGTGTGTAAATTTCACAGCTTCTTTCATCTCCTCAATTGTCTCATAACGACAGCCTCTAATGTTTTCCTTGAGCTTAGGCAATAGCAAAGTCTGGACTATAGGGAGGGTGAGGAACCGTCTTGATGCCCATCCTGATCAAATAGTTTGTGACAAGGACAAAGATGTGGACTGGTGCCTTATCCTGGTGAAAATGCCACTGACCCGATTTGAAGAGTGCTGGTCTCTTCCAACGAAATCTTTTCCTGAACTTAAAACCTCAACCTAGTATCCCTTTTTAATTGTCTGTCCAGTGGGAACCCAATGCATGTAGATCATGCCAGAGAAATCATAAGTTTCAGGGTGAATTTGCTTTGTCTAGCCTTCTTGGGTCTGGGAGAGCCAGCATGCTGCCATTTGGGACTCTATCTCTTGGTGTCTCTGTCATAGCAATAGATCCAGCTTTCATTGCAGGTCATCAAGAACTGCAGGATCTGAATTGATCATCTCCTTGCTGTCGTCACGTCTTTCTTTTTGATCTTCTCTGAGCTCACTTGTGTGTGTGTATATGTATATATTAGTATTCATTTCCAAAGTCCTCAATGTACATTGTGTGGTGCTTGGTAAGTATAAACATATACTTATGGCAAGTAAGCTACACAGAAACGGTAGTGTTTCATTCCTACGGGAAATCATCTGGCTCCTCATGCGGATTTATCTTTGGTATCTTTGGTGATTGTCTGAATGCCACGAAAGTATATTTTAGTTTCTTTCACATTCGGCACAACAGATTGATATCAGATGATGGTGCAACTACACTATAATAGCAAAATTTGGAAAACGAAAAAATTGATTAAAGAAGAACAATTGTATCTACTGACTTTTTGTGTTAAAAGAAATATCTATTTAATTGGCATGCCAGAAGTGCTTAAATATTACTGCATCATTTATGCATCTTTATTGTAAAACAACCTATGAAATATTGTTTTGGAAACACGTGACATAATAAAAGTAACTTTGTTATACTAAAACAAGGTAAACACAATTTATTAAAAAAAATTGGCAAAAGTTACTATTTACCTCCCTTTGGAACTCTTCAGTGTTTTAGGCAAATATTTTCATAAAAAAAAATGTTTTCTTGGATAATTTTCTTTTATCCCATTGTTTTTTGTAATTTTTAGTTGCGTGCAAGCGACTCTATAAGTCACTCCGTCTGTCGGTCTGTCCATAACACTTTTGTGCTTGGCCTTTTTGGTTAAGATCAAAGGTCTGTTGTTAATAGATGCTGTTCTTAGCTTTTAAAGCTTTTCTTGGCCTTTTGGCCAAGATCAAAGTATAGTATCTGTTCCGGCAGCAAAGACCATATGTGGGGGCAGCCTCACATATAAGACCTTGGTCAATGTAGGGGCAAACCTTAATACCATTTGTCACTATCCAGCTCCCCTACTCCCCAGGGAGTTGGTCCCCATTTTCCCCTCACTCCTTACATTAAAAATCGGCCTTGTGCCTAATTTGCTCGGCGGGGAAGCAAATAAATACCCTTTTCTTGGCCTTTTGGCCAAGATCAAAGTGTAGTATCTGTTCTTACTACATGCTGTACTTATAATATAAAGTGGGGGATCACTTTTCTGTATTAATTTAATGTAAAATGATCACCCACTTTACAACCAGTCAGTCTCAAAGCCGTTCAAGTTGAGTTGTTTTTGCAGGATTCCAGTTATTTTTGTAAGCATTCAAGGCCTTCCTAAGGTCATTCAATTCATCCTTAAGTTCATTAAAGTCATTCTAAGTCATTTACTTTTTATTTAAGTAATTTCAGCCCATTTTTCGGTCATTTTAGTTTATCTTTAAGAATTTCATCTCAATCCTACATTCACACATTCATTCATTACACGAGAGCATGCGACTAATGGCTATCGGCCTTGTTTTGGATATATTTATTACTGTAAAATGTCAAGTAAGTAGAGACCATTGACTTCCCTTGAAATTCAATATTAAAAATTTCACTGTTATAGTGTAGTTGCGCCCAGAGGATTTTTCAAAAGTACTTTTTAAGCGATTCCATTGTTAAAAAAGGGGCGAAGAGTGATAACGGATGTATAAACATTAAATTGACTTAGTTTATTATTATTTTTAATATTTAATAGTTTCGCTTTTAGTGGATAATTTTTTTCCCTATTATTATAAGTATGGATTAATATACTAGACCACTCATGACCCATTAGATCAGTATTTGTTATATATTATGCAAAAAGAAAAACAATTTCGGTTGATACGAAGGCCTGAAGATGAACTTTGAGTGAGCTTGCAGTTAAAACCTGTATGCATATACACAACTGATAAGGTGTGTATAAATAAGGGAATTTATACTAATAAATAAATATATATATATATATATATATATATATATATATATATATATATATATATATTGCCCCAATTTAGGAAGATTTTAGTTAACACATCCATACTTGAACAAACCAATAATGAATGGAAACTAGAAATACTAGAAGCATTATTAAAAACTACCCCCCCCCCAAAAAAAAACAAAACTATCAATGAATTTTACCAATAGTAGTAACATCCCGAAATGATTGTAAAATTAGTAAAATAATTAACCAATATTATAAGTATGGACCATGTTTGTGTTTTATTTAAAAAAATAAAAACACACACGCACGTTGAATGACCAGAGGTTAAAATCCTTTTAATAATCTCTTGTTGATGATCCACTTCAGATTAACCTTAATCCCTAAATCCTCCTCACCAAAGATAGGCAGGTGAGGGGAGGGGGAGATTGTGACATGTGTTGGCCAAGAGAGGTAATTAGTAAGAAATCTCTAATACGTCCGGTAATCCTGCCAAAATCAGAAAACGTTTGAGAAATTACTCGACCTCCATCTTACAATATCATTAATAAATAAATAAAACCCAAACTTTTTACTGATTTTATTTTATTTTTTTAAAAATCTTTCAGGAGTTATGAAAATAAAGAAAAACATTCTTTTAATAACCAAGGGTGTTTTTTGTATTGGATGTCTTTGCTTTTCACAAAGGAGCTGATCTGCATAAAAAAAAATATATAGACAAATAATTGTTGTAGAACATTTAAAATGAATTCCTCAAACGGAACAGTTTCACACCACATTTTACGGCCCCCAGCAAAAATGAAAAGCAAAATATGTCTACTAAACCTAGAATCCTTATTCCAATTTTAATCAAAGCCCTTTACATGGTTTTGATTTTAGAAAATAGCTAAAATTTTACTATTAAGATTAAGGAGTCTTAAGAAGAAATTGAAATTCAAGGAATCTTGCTTAATTGGTTATGGATCAGACTTAATGCAAATCTGAAATATTTAAATTTTACAAATAGGAGATTGTACCTATATAAAGTTTCCTAAAAAAAAAACCCCACTAAATATACCCCAAAGAAACTGGAATTTGATGCCTAATACATTTAAAATTTCACAAATGTGAACTGGCCTTCCAAGAAAGGCCTTTACTCCTGTTACTTTTTTTTTTCTTTTTTTTTTTTTTTTTTTTTTTTTTTTTACTCCATTTTTGCATAAAACTAAATTCGACTAAATGTAGTCCACATTTGGACCCCTTATGCTTAGTAGCTGTGTTCCAAAATTCATATTAATTAGTTTAGGAGTGAATCCTGTGCATGCAAATATAAGAACACATACGCATAACTAACTTTATACACATACGTATAATTTTATATGAATGAATATAAAAACACATACGCATAACTAACTTTATACACATACGTATAATTTTATATGAATGAATATAAAAAGAAAATCTCAATCATTTTATTGCTTTGCACATTTCAAAAATGAGAACGGCTTAAACAAAAATTTATTGATCAAAATAAGTAGCATCACAATCAACACACTAGTTTTGCGTTGGCAAAAGTATCTATGCCAATAACGTAAAAATATTGCGTTCTCGTGATGAAGTTGCTGAGGCCGTTTTTGATATTGCCTAAGGTTTTTAAGCATTTCTCATGCAGAAAGTTGTTGAGGTGCTTGAAGAAGTGCTAGTCGGTAGGTGAGAGGTCTGGAGAGTATGGTGGATGAGGCAGGTCTATAGGCCAATTTGTTCAACTTCTGCAAGGTTGGTTTAGCAACGCGTGGTCGAGCATTGTCGTGGAGGAGAATTGGACCTTTTCTGTTGACTAATGCTGGGTATTGTTGTCGAAGTTTCTGATGCCTTTCAGCACTTTGTTGACAATACTTCTCCACCGTAATGGTTTCACCTGCATTCAAAAAACTTTAATGGATGAAACCGATCGCAAACCACAAAACAGTTAGCATGACCTTGTTTTGGTGCAACTCTGGCTTCGTCTAACCACTTAGTTGAGAGGCACCAGTTGTAAAGAAATCACTTTTCATCGCAAGCCATAATCTGGTCGAAACGGGTCGCTGTTGTTGCATAAAAAAAAAAAGGGGAAGAAAACACTTCATAACAGGATTATTTTTGATTGTCATTCAATTCAGGAGGCACTCAGTATTTGTTTTTTCCAATATCACTCAAGCGGTTGGAAATTGTCATATTACGTCTAATTCAGAAGCAAGTTCTCGATGCATGAATTGGCTTTAACTAAGGCTCTCAATTGACCATTATCAACATACAATGGCCGACCACTGTGCTTAACATCTTCAAGACTCTCATCGCTGCCATGAAATTTCTCAAACCACCATTGTGCTGTGCGTTCAGTAGCGGTTCTTGGGATAAATGCTTCATTGATATCGTGAGCTGTTTCAGCAACTTTTCGGCCTAGCTTGAACTGAAATAATAAAATTGTGCAAATTTGCTTTTTTTCATCTTGTATTACACGTTCTGAAAAGAGTTTTAAAACGATTGTAATTTAAACGATTAAATAGAGCGAAAAGCGCTCTTTAAAATAATATATAAAGTAAAGGTATTATAATGAAAACTTATTTGAAATTAAAATTAAAACTTTCACAAGAACTTTGTTCTTAACCAAATATATAACATAATCCCAAAGTTTATTTTATTTTTTTATTTTTTTTTACTCTTATTTACCCAGAACAAGGCACAGTGCCTCTTGAGTCATATCTACAGGGGCACTATGTTGAGAGTTTAGCAGTAAGATGTCTGTTCATATAAAATTTAAATTTTTGCATAGTCAGGGAAGCAGGAGAACGAAAAGGAATTCCAAAGTTTATTTTAGACTAGAAGGCTTTTCGGTATTTAGGATGTCAAGAGTGAAGAGGTGCAATTTTGCTGCTTGTCAGGTTAGTCATGAATATTTACGTTGAGGGGACACAAGTGCTATAAGTTTGTCAGAACATATTCCGTTAAAATACTTGTAAAACAGGCAGTGATGCAACATTGCAGTGATGGGTCAGAAGTTGGAGTTTGGTTGATAGTGTGGTGCCTATTTGGTTTGAAATTCTGTTTTTACCCTGTCTCAGAGAGTGAGAGACTAATAATAGATGCACCAGCCCAGATCTGGCAACACTCAATGAATGGGCGAATTGTGGCTTTGTAGAGATATAGAATTTTTTATGAAAATCGCTCAAGACAAGGCTTGAAGCCATTTGATGTAAGGAACTAACAAAAACGAGAGCTGATTATTGCAAAGACAGGAGATGCCTCATAACTTTTGTCTTAAAAAGCAGCAAAATCCCACCCCTACACAGTGGAGATCCCTAGATGTAAGAAAGCCTTCTACTCTAATAGTTTCTTCCCTGGAACTTCTAGACTTTGGAACTTCTTTTCAGGTTCCCGCTTTCCCAACTGTACTGACATGCAGAAGTTCAAGTGTAATGTGAATAATTTATGTAATTTCGCTGCTTAACTCCCTACATGGCATCCCTTCAACTTATGCTCCCGATAGTAGACCCCTACATCAAAGTGGCACCGTGCCTTGTTTGGGGTGAAAATGGAAAAAAAAAAAAAAAAAGTGAGCAGGAAGAGAGTTCCATAATCTTGCAGTTCTTGGAAAGAAGCTACTGGAATAGGAAACTGTATTATAATGAGGAACGAATTGGAGTCAAACGAGCTGAAACAAAGTAAGAAATAGATCAGTAAATCTTATGGAACACATGTCATTATAGATATACTGTCAAGTCATGCCATAATTTATACAGAAACCAAGGTGCAATAATAGCAAATTTATAATAGCGGAATTCAAAATTTTTATTATTGAATTTAAAGGTAACCCAATGGTTTCTACTTAATTGCTATGTTACAGTAATGAATATATAGAAAAAGTTACTGTAGTGTTATCATAGAACTACTTTCATACGCGTAACAAGGAAATCATGGCGTATGAATATTGATGTAAACCGCCTAATACATATCGTATTCGACAACATGGCGTAGACCTCTACACACGTACCTTCAATCTCTCTTCCTATGTAAATATGTAATAAAGTTCTATATCAAATAAAACCACAACTTGGTTATCAATTACTTATAATAACAAACTTAAACAAATGACAGTTACGGAAAGGTAAAAAATATTTTGACGAAAATTAGCAAAAATAAAATGTTTGGCTAAAAAAAAACAAAAACACTGGAGAGTTCCAAGGGAAGGTAAATAGCGTGTAGCCATTCCTAGTTTAAAAAATTAATTCTACGTTAACAATCATAAAAAATTTTTTACTCTTGATTTTATCATAACTAAAGAAATATGGCAAATGTTGTTTTATGATAAAGATTGAAAACTCTCTCTTTTTTTTTTTTTTTTTTTTTTTTTTTTTTTTTAATGATGTGGTAATATTTAGGTACTTCTGACGTGCCAGTTTAGTAGATATCATTGATTTTAGTTGAAATTGACACAAAAAAGTCAGTAGATATCATTGTTTTTTTAAAATCCATTTTTTCATTTTCCGAATTTCGCTATTATAGTCTAGTTGCACCGAAATGGATAATATTTATAAGGTTTTTCTCACAGACATTATCTCCTCTTTTTGAAAGCGGTTATTGTCAGTTGTTTGAGATAGCTTATTTCATGAGTGTTTCTTTTAGCGGACGTGGCTCTCCACATTAAACCGACTTTGTGTCTAATTTAGTCTTTTAACAGAGACAGATATAAAAACATTTTTGTGCCTATTCAGATTGGTGCTTATGGCAGCATTTAAAATGCATAATGTACATACCAGACATGGGAGGAAGATGAAAACTTCCAATAGTCACATAATTTGATCAAGCACTTTTATTTTTATTCAAGAAAATCAAATTTTCATCTGTTTCAATGCGGGTCAAAAAGTGTCAAACGAATCTGTGAACAAGAGTAGACATCTATATGCGCGCGGAAACTATCAAAACAATCATTGATTACCTCCCCTTATGTTCACTGGTAAAACATAGTCTCTTCTGTCACTTATTGGTAAAGAATGGCAAATTTGTTTTTCGTAAATAAAAAAATAAATATTCAATCAATTTTTGTGATTTTTGGAATATAAAATCTTCATTCCGTGACAAGTAAGTATAATATATTTTTCTTTATTTTTGTCTATTGCTGTTTTGTAATTTGTAGCTTGCGTTATTCCGTCGGTTATTGACAAAGCTGAGCTGGAGCTCCACTGCACCCAGGCTGTCCACTTCATACAAAGTTCCAATCCATTACACAATTGAGGTTGGCAATAGGGTAGCCTGGTGTTGGTGGTTGGTCAAGTATCTTTTCAGATGTCCAGTTGTTTCTTGAAAGTGTCGGGAGACACTCTCCTTATTTTTCTTATTGCAGCTGGAATACAGTTGAATAATCTTGTGCCGATGTAGGTGAAGCTGTGGTGGATGAGGGACTTGATTCCTTGTGTAGTTCCAGGTTTGGTTTTTATATAGCAGAGTCTCCTTTGCCGCTAGTGGATTATTTCTATCATTGTTGTGTTTGGGACTCTACCTTACAAGATTTTCCATATGTAGATGATGATATATCGTTCCTTTCGGCATTGTAGTGAATACAGTTGCAGCTCCTTCAGCCTTTTCAAGTAACTCATTTGGTCTACTCCATATTTTTCTGGTGAATGTTTTCTAGAATATTTTGCAGATTTCTGTTACTTTTTGTGGAGACCACAGCTGACAGCAGTATTTCAGCTTTGGGAGGACAAAGGATTTTTATAGCGTGAACGTGGTGTAGTCAATATGTTGTGTGAAGGTGACATCTTTGCTCATATAAACCCCTAGATCGTTCACTACTTTCTTTGATGTGATTTCTTGTTGCCTACACCAGTGTCCAGATTTTTCTTTGCGATGGTCTTTATTACCGTATTGTAGTAGTTCAAATTTCTCTCTGTTTAATGCCAATCTGAATAAGCACTAACACTTTTGAATCCAGCCTTCGTGTTTTGTATTCGATTTGTCACAAAACGAGTTCTCACACTTTGAATTAAAGATAAATTATGGTGCTTCTTCATGGTTAGAGCGAAATTTGGAAGTGAAAAAAAGAACAAAAAACAAACAGACAAATGATATCTACTTTTTTTATGTTAATTTCAACTAAAAGCAATGATATCTACTTAATTGTAATATCGCAAATATTACTTCATTATTAAAGAATAAAATATTACTTCATTATTAAAGAATAAAATATTACTACATTATTAAAGAATAAAATATTACTTCATTATTAAAGAATAAAATATTACTTCATTATTAAAGAATAAAATATTACTTCATTATTAAAGAATAAAATATTACTTCATTATTAAAGAATAAAATATTACTTCATTATTAAAGAATAAAATATTACTTCATTATTAAAGAATAAAATATTACTACATTATTAAAGAATAAAATATTACTTCATTATTAAATAATAAAATATTACTTCATTATTAAAGAATAAAATATTACTTCATTATTAAAGAATAAAATATTACTTCATTATTAAAGAATAAAATATTACTTCATTATTAAAGAATAAAATATTACTACATTATTAAAGAATAAAATATTACTTCATTATTAAAGAATAAAATATTACTTCATTATTAAAGAATAAAATATTACTTCATTATTAAAGAATAAAATATTACTACATTATTAAAGAATAAAATATTACTACATTATTAAAGAATAAAATATTACTACATTATTAAAGAATAAAATATTACTACATTATTAAAGAATAAAAGAATGTTCAAACTTTATCGGAAAAACGCTTTGCCATATTTTAGGTACGGACAAAATGAATGCTGATGCTCAAAATGTATAAACATTTTGACCCCTCCCTTTACTTAAAAATTTACCAAAAATCAGGAAATCAACCAATTTTAATGAAATTTTCAGTATTTATTAAATAATGATCACGGAATATAATGAACTAATTATTTTTATTTAAATCTTAGTGGAAATTTATTATTTTGTTTAAACAAAAAATACCTTTACTAAAGTTATGGTTTTCTGTAGTAAAAAAAAATGAATTTATTTTTGCTTTTTTTATATGAATAAAGCATCGTAATTTGTAACAATAAAAATTTTTTTTTTTACAGGAACATTACAAAAAAAGCCCCTAAAGTCCGTATTAATGAATTCTATATAACTCAAAGAAAAATGAGTTTCTCGAACTACCGATATTACCATTGAATTAAGCATTGTTTATTTAATATTTTCACACAAAATTCATAGCAAAAATATTTCTACTTTTTTTTTAAATTACAGATGTTGCATGATTTTTATATGCAAGATTTTAATTTCCTTGCTCGCAAGCATGTGAAACTTTCAGTATAACATAATTTTTATATAATATTGGCCAATAATTAAAAAAAAATAATTTAAAAACAGGAACATAAAATATATTAAATTAAAAAATGATAAAAATTGATACAAACGTTCAGAATAGGAATGTATGGATGCACGTCTGGGGGTGGGGAAGAAATCTGACACCCCCTACTTCCTTTTACTATCAGACTTCATTTTGAAACAGCGTTTCGATTGGCTGAAATTTTGGGCCTCCTTATAATCGTGTTTACATTTTTTTTTTTTTTAGTTTTTGCGTTTTTGGCGAACGGTAAATTACCTGCTTTTTAAGGACTAATTAAGTTTTTTTGTACAAACAAGGTGTTTTTTTTTGTTTTTTTTTTTAAATTATATTTAATTCAATATCTTAAGACTTTAATTTACTAATTATCTTTGAAATAGACCCAGAAAACTAATATTTATCTTTTAAAGGATTTTTACAATGAATTTATTTAACTTCAAAATTTAGCTGAATTTGTTAGCTCGCCGTGAAAACATTTTTCATAACTTTTTTTTTCACGTGTACAAATATTTTTTTTCTTTTGGAAATTAACTTTAGTCTTTAATCTTTCAAATACAATAAAAATGTAGTCGGAAACCGACAAAAAAATTATGATAAATCGGCTTTCAAAACTGTTTTTGCCCTATTTTTGCCCGCCCATTTTTGCCGTACCTACCATATTTGTTTGAGACACGTGACATAAAAACAAGGGAAGTAACTCACAGTTGACCTAAGATTTTTAAAGTTTTCATAATTTAATTATCTCCCCTGTCACGATACAACCTCTTCTATTTATTTTTTTAGCAAAACTTTCAATTTCCGCTAATTTTCTTCGAAAACTATTTTCATTAATAATTACTTTCCTACCACATCGTTTTTCGTAAGTTTTGGATATGCTCATTACTTTAATGCGACAATTAATTAGATATTATTGGTTTATGTGAAATTCAATATTATCGCTCTAATAACAAATAACCACCAAAAGTTATGTTTCACTAAATAATTTTTAAAAACCCCCCAAAAAATATTCGACTTAAAGGGAAGCAACTTTGAAATATTTATTTAGAGTTATTTCCCTTTGCAATCGATGTTTTTTATTCTCATAGTAAAAGAGAGTTGCTTCCCTTAAAACAATGACAAATTGTAAAACCGCGCCTTAAAACCATTCTCTGGCCAGCTTTTAAGCGAGTTAAAAAACAAATTGATAATAATCATCATCATCGTACTCATGAATATTTGTCTCTGGGACGTAACTCTACTTTTACTAAGAGATCATTTTTTTTTATTTTCATAATTTTGGACGTTAATAATAATAAAAAAAATAGATGCACGTGAACATCCTCCTTATAAATTTTGTCCTTTGCGTCCGTTTTCAACCATTTCTGCGGATTATTATCGATTGGACACTAAAGTAATAAATTATGAAAAAAATTGAAAAAAAAAATCAATATTAAGATTTGGATCGCAAATTAATAATAAAATGGTGGTGGGGTGGGGCTGAAGGACTCAAGGTCAAAACAAGGTATTATAAATTAGTTTAAGAAATGTGTGTGTGTGTGTGGGGGGGGGTTCGATTTACTAGCATGTGAAATTGAACCCCGTTCCAAATCTTTAAATATAGATTGTTTTCCAGATTTAAATTTTTTTTTATTTTTATATAATCTGGTAGCTTAGTGTCCAATCGATAATAATTCGCAGAAATGGTTGAAAAAAGGAGAGAGAAAAAAAAAAAAATTGTAAGGGGGCGCGGAAAGCTCACGTGAACCGAAAATAAGGATGCGACTATTTTTGTTCGAAACAAAACATTTCTTTTTTTTTTTTTTTTTTTTTTTTTAACTACTTTATTTAATGTAACAATTTTTCTTAAAATAACAAATATAATAGATAAATTTATTTAGATGTTTTTTTCTTCTAAAGAGTTAAATTTAATGACTGCCATTACGGTAGGCGTGTCAGAAATTTCGTGAAAAATAGTGAATAATTCCATCCCGTCTTTCCAAGCTTATAACTCCTCGAAAAATGTCATTCAAGCCCTAATTTTTTTTCAATTAAAGGAGCAAGGATTAAGGTTTCATTAAAAAAACAAACAAAAAAACAAACAACGTAGTTTAAAAAAAAAAAGGTTTTAAACTTCGGACTTTACAGGTAAATTTCTAAAAAAACACTACTTTTTTTGTTTTAAATTTGAATATATTATTTGATCTTCAATTTGTGATATATAAAACTTTGGTGAGTAAATTAATTATTTACTTTTTAATAGACACTTGAAAAGGGGGGGGGGCGTGAATTAAAAAAAAAAAACGTTTGTCTAAAATATTATATTCGGTTTAGTGGAAAGAGCATAAAATTTTACATTGACCTTGAAAATATTGTAAAAATTGAATCAATAGAAAAATTTTGATAGATTTTTAAAGTTTAAAAATTGAAAAATACTAAGCTCATAAAATTCAATTAATTTCATTACTGTTTTAAAAAAATATGTCTATTACTTTTAAAACAACTTTAATAGTTTATTTTGGAAGTATAATCCATAAAGAAAATAAACAACTCACTTTTAAAAGAGAAATTACGAGTTTTTTATATTTTATTCGCAGTTTCGTGTTAGGTGTGTCAAAAATTCCTACAAAAATTCTGATACACCTACAATTTTTCTTAAACAAAACATTCACGTTTTGTAAGAAAAAATAAAAAATAAAAAAATATAATAAAGAAAACAAAAAAAATAACTATTATGTTTACTTCTATTAAAAAAAAAATTGGGTTTGTATTACTATACACATAGATTCGAAAAAGTTGCCAAAAAAATATATAACAAATAAATGTTATCAAAGGCAAGATGAGTTACTTTTCTACCTAATTGGATATTTGTTTAGTGTTTTTATTTAATGTAACATGTTTATTCAGCTCGAAAAACATACAATGTTTACCGATGTATTGGAAAATTAAAAATGGCGCCCGACTCTGATGAACACGGTAAGTTTGGGAAAAAGAGCTAAAAATAAAGAACTATACAAAATACTGTTAAAAGCCCCACCGAATATATGTCAGCCCATGTCACGGTAACATATATTGAGTGAGTTTATAACAGTATTTTGTCTAGCTTTTTTATTTTTAACTCCTTTTCCCAAACTTACCGTATCATCAGAAAGTCGGGCGCCATTTTTAATTTTCCAATACATCGGTAAACAAAAAAATAGTCGCATTATTCTTTCTTATAATTAGCGTCAAAATTATCGTATGAAAAAAATCTTCTAGTAAAAGTAGAGCTACGTCCCTTTATTATTATTATTACTACTACTACTTCTACTAATACTACTACTAGCGAGAGGGGGAGGCGCCCGGCTTTGCCCGAGCGTAAAATATGCTTAAATATGATATTTTAATTGGTCCAGATTTCGTATATATTATTATAGAGTCGTGATTTCAAAAGTAAAAAAAAAAATATTTGCGTGCCATCAGCTAGAATTGAAACCAAAACTCTAGCATTCAAAGCTGGTGACGTTACCACTGTACCAACGTGACATGCATATGAATTGATTAAAAATAAACTAAGATGAATGTACAAAATGCATTATGATTTTTTTTTTCAATTTTGACACATTTTTGACCCTTAAAAACTATTTTAAACGGTTAAAGATCCATAAAAGAATGGTCCATAAAAAATCCAATCATTTGAGGTCCCTAGCGCCGCTCTGTGACTTTTAGTTTCGGAGGAGATAGAATTTGAAAATATGGAGACAGACAGACAGACAGTCCAACAGACAGACAGACATATAGCCTTTTATTATTATTCATTCACTCACTCACATCATCAAAGAATACTCTTTGAGAACAACTTGTGGTGTTCCCTGGAGTCTGAGTGACAACAAGTCTCCCCCAGATTTCCAGAACTCTCCACTTCTTTCGATACCATTTGCAAATTCATTTGCGCTATCGCAACAACCGTTTACCATTGATTTCTCGCTGGTCTCCATTTGAGTGGCAATAAGCCTCCCAAAGGTCCCAGACCTATTCACACTTATCCAGCGGGGGGAGGGGGCTGGTTAGTACTTTCTCTCCTCGGTCTTTGCATCCTCCTTGACCCTTCGACTATTTGGTATGGTGCCAGCCGTGCTGACACCAGTTTTTTAGTAGGGGGAAAAAAGGAAAGGGAGGGGCGAAAAGGGAAATAGGCACTTTTCACTTTTGGTTGCGCCTTTTTGCTTCATTTCTGTTGCAGTTTATCTATGCCTGATTAGAATTTGTCAATCACGTGGACTAGTTTCTGCACTCAAGGGTTTTCTTTAAGATTTCAGCTGTTTTCAGTATTACCGTTTGTTGCATAATTTCAGTCTTCCTGTCGATTTCGATTTCTTTTTATTGTTTTTTAAGTGTTTTGGGACTGTTCCGAGTGCTCCTACAATTATTGGCATTATATTGATTTTCTTCAGATTCCATATTCCTTTAAGTTCTTTGGCAAGTTCTGCATATTTATTTCGTTTTTCTGTATCTTTGATTTTCACCGTGTGGTCTACTGGGACGGCAAAACCTACAATTTTTCAGTTTCTTTCCTTCTTGTTAATTATTATAACATCTGTTTTTTTTTGCTTGGATGGGTTTATCTGTTTGTATCTCTGTGTCCCAAAGGATTTTGTGATTTTCGTTTTTCTTTATTGTCTCCGGTTTGTGTTTGAACCATTTATCAGCATGTTCAAAGCATAGTCGCCTGCAGATTATTATTATTATTGGCTCACATGAAGCTTTCACACAGGTCATCAAAAATCTCCGATTGACAACCTGTGATGTCCCTGGAAGCTGAGTGACAACAAGTCTCCCTAGACGTCCAGCACTCTCCACCTCCTTCGATAGCATTTGCAAATAAATTTGCGTTAATGTAACGGCCTCTCACCATTGATTTCTTGCTGGTAGTGGCCGTTGGTGTACACTGGAATTTGAGTGGCACTAAGCCTCCCCAAGGTCCCAGTTCTCTTCACGCTTGTCCAGCGGCAGTCTGGTCAGTGCTCTCTCCTCAGTCTTTCCATCTGCCTTGACCCTTCTTGGCTATTTGGTATCACACTTTTGTGGGGGGGGAGGGGGGGAGCGGTGATGGGACACTGGAGGAGATGCATGATGGGGATGTAGAACTTGTAGATATGCAGCTTCATTGTTCTTCATTCCCTGTAACGCTTCTTGATGTTTTGCCTCTGCAGCAGTTTGTCTGCCTCACGCATGTGGTTCATGTGTTATTATTCTTTGCATTCAAGGGTTTCCTTAATATTTCAGCCGTTTTCATTATCGTTAGTCGTTGTATCTTTGCAGCTATCCTTCTGATTCCAATTTCTCCCATTCTTTTTTAAACATTTTTTTGGAATTGTTCCTAGTGCTTCTACTGTTATAGGTATTATTTTGATTTTCTTCATCATCCAAATCCCTTTTAAATCTTTGGCAAGCTTTGTTATTATTATTATTATTATTATTATTGTTATTGTTATTATTGTTATTGTTATTGTTATTATTGTTATTGTTATTATTATTATTATTATTATTATTATTGTTATTGTTATTATTGTTATTGTTATTGTTATTATTATTGCTGTTATTGTTATTATTATTGTTGTTATTGTTATTATTGTTATTATTGTTATTATTATTATTATTGTTATTATTATTATTATTGTTATTATTGTTATTATTATATTATTATTATTGTAATTATTAATATTATTATTGTTATTATCATTATTATTATTGTTATTATTGTTATTATTGTTATTATTATTATTATTATTGTTATTATTATTATTATTGTTGTTATTACTCATATCTTGTGTCTGGCTGTTGGTATTGTTGATTTTATGCCGATATGCAGATCATTACAAATGACCATAGACTATCAGCATCTTCTTTTCTCAGTCTCCAGTACTTTCCACAAGATTCTAGCAATTCCCAACAAGACAATCTACTGAAGTACTCCAACATTGCAATGAATCCAAATTTCTCAATCCACTTGTCAGATCCTTTTCTCACACTCCCCAAAGATCCTATCACAACAGGTACAACTTCTACCTTCTTCAACTTCTACAATCTTTTTCTCTGCCTTTGCAAATATTGTCAAGTCATTATTATTATTATTATTATTATTATTATTATTATTCGGTAGGAATTTTCACACAGGCTATCATCAAAAATTTCTCTTCGAGAACAGCCTGTGGTGTTCTCTAGAATCTGGGAGACAACAAATCTCTCCAGAATTCCAGTATTCACCATCTCTTTTGATATATTTTTCAGATTAGTTTCCATTATTGCAATAGCTGGTTACCATTGATTTCTTGTTAGTAGCGACCATTGATCTTCACTGAAATTTGCCTTCCAAAGACACCAGTTTTCTTCGCACTTATCCAGTGAAGGTCTGGTTAGTGCTTTCTCTCCTCGGTCATCCATCATCTTTGCCCCTCCTCGATTATTTAGTATGATGCTAGTTTATAGTGACACGACAATTTTTTTTTTTTTATGGCGGAGGGGAGGCAGGGAGTGTACTTACAATTATATACTTTTAGTTTTAATGATCCCATCTGGAGTTTCTTCCTGTCTATAGCAGTTTATTAGGGATTCAGTTTCTCTAATTTAGGTTTCCTTTTTGTAGCCATGTCCAAGTGTTTTCGTTAGTTTCATCTTTTGTCATTTTTATGAATCATTTGTGTCGTTGTTTCTCTTCCTATAGTTCTTTCCTCGTCTTATCTCTTCCCACTCTCTTTTCTGTGCAGATCATTTTTCAGTGTCTCCTGCTGCGTTAATTATTCTTTTGATATTCTAGCAGTGCATCAATATGAAATTTCATAGTCTATTTAATTTCACAGCAGTCCAATGGGATTCGACACTGGTCATGATCGATAGTGACCGACAATGATCAAACGCAAGTAGCCATCTAAAAATGCCAATGACCAACAGTGCTTTCCATTGAAGACAGGCAATTTCATTTTGGAGCAGTTCGATGGGGGCTGATACTGGTCATGGCTGACAGTGAATGTCAGGAATCGACAGTGACGGTTGGGAAGGCAGCCAATGTTCACTAGTAAACGTGAGTAAACGTAAATAAATGTAAGTAACCACATCAAAATATCACTAACTGCTAGTGACCATCAGTGCTCGTTACAGGCATTCAGTGACAGCCAGTGGATGCCAGTGCCGAACAATGCCCAACAGTTGAAGACAGACGATTTCAGCTGGGTGCAATCCAATGGAGGCTGACACTGATTATGCCCACCAATGACTGCCAGTTGTAAAGGCAGCGTGCGTGCATCAGTACTCATTAGTATGCACAAGTAATCACTTCAAACCAACTAATCACCAGTAACTCCCAATGCTGACAATAGCATCCAATGGCTTTTGCCTGACATTGGAAGCCAGATGATTTCATTTTGGTCATGGCTGCAAATGCTGCTAGTTTCCAGGGCTGACAACTGTAGTTTAATTTGTTTTGGGGGAAGAAGGTTAGATTATTTTTATACGACATATACCCATTGGGAATTTTTAAAGATATGGAGCAATTTCTGTTTTTTTTATTTTTCAATTCAAAAATAATTTCTACAAACAAAATTTTGGTCTTCCTATGGATAACTCTCTTAGTGGAGTACTAGCCTACCTATTTTTAAGTATTCCTAGAGTCTAGTGATTTCAATTTTAGATTAGCTCCAAACATAGACTACTTCAGATATATTTAAGGCATTTTGATCTTTCTTCCTGAAAACACGCATGTAAAGAATATTAAAAACAAATTAGACACAGTCGAACCCTCCATAAAGTTTATCTATGAAACAGAAAGCAACCACTCAATACCATTTCTAGACATATTTGTTATAAAATCCAATAATATCAACAGTCTATCCTTAAAAGTTCACTGCAAAACTATTAGGTTGGTGCAAAAATAATGTTTTTTGACATGAAGTTGAACGTCAAAAAACGACATTATTTTTGCACCAACCGAATACATATAAAAATGATTAAATACATTACATTAAATAAAAACAAAATAAAAACAGACATGATAATTGATTTCTTCAGAATTTGCAGTCCAGAATATCTGGATGAAGAATTCAAATTCATCACAAAAACTTTGAAAACATTGCAATACCTCACATATTTTATATTCAATACAAAACCACACAAATATTTTCCAGAATCAATATATATTTATATTTATTTATATATATATATATATATATATTTATATTTATATATATATATTTATATATATATATTTATACTTTGAAAACATTGCAATACCTCACATATTTTATATTCAATACAAAACCACACAAATATTTTCCAGAATCAATATATATTTATATTTATTTATATATATATATATATATATATTTATATTTATATATATATATTTATATATATATATTTATACTTTGAAAACATTGCAATACCTCACATATTTTATATTCAATACAAAACCACACAAATATTTTCCAGAATCAATAAGCAAAAATCATATATGCCATATACTTCTCTCATAAACAAACATCTTCTTATATTCACCCACACCAATAATAGAATAATTTGCAACACTTTAAACAAACTAGAAATTCCAATAATACAAACCACACATTAAACCACAACTATAAACCAAACATTAAAAACAATGTAGGCAAACAAGTGACTTACTTGATTAGTACGTGTGCATGATTCAAAAGGGTCGATTGTGGAATGAAACGAAAAAGAAAGAAAGGAAAAAGTCATTATGGCCATTTCAGACAATGATAATCAAGGGAAAACGATATTGTTTGACACATTTAGGTTTTGCCCCTTAATAACAACTATTATTAAAACTGCTTTGATGCAGGATGAAACCACAGCAAAACTGCTTCAACTTACATTGACATCTGTATTAATGAGGACATAATGTCTGCAGATGGGGTTCGAATAAAACTGGAATAAGCATATACCCTAAGCGCCTAAAGGATGGGGTGCCCGTGTTAGCCCTGGAGGTCTGGAAGAAGGTCAATACTTTGTGATGGAAGCGAGGGAGCCTGATTCCAGAATTAACCAGTGTATTGACAGGGCGCATTGTGTTTTCTATTTGTGGTAAATTAGTAGGATATCTACCTGTCTGTGGATGGCGCTGATCGGAGTATTAAAAAGATGAAACCAAAAGATGGGATGACATGGTGGATGATGATTCTTTCCAGCAAATGATGGCCGAAACGTTGTTTTTATGATTTTTTTAAACAGTGATCTACGTACACGCGTTTTTCAAGGTAACTACATCTCATCAGCGTAGCTTGGCTGTTTTTAGGAATGGAACTCCAGACCATAACTGTACTGTAGTAGCCATGGTATGGAGTTCGATTCTTAGAAACAGTCAAGCTACGCTGATGAGATGTAGTTACCTTGAAACACGCGTGTACGTAGATTACTGTTTAAAAAATAATATATATATATATATATATAATATATATATACATATATAGATAGATAGCTAGAAAGAGATATAGATTGATATCTCTTTCCCTCTCTTTCTCTCTCTCTCTCTCTCTCTCTCTCTCTCTCTCTCTGTATATATATAGAGAGAGAGAAAGAGAGAGAGAGATAGTTTCCGCTGAACGGTCTTGTAAACAAAGAAGTGCGACTCCTAACGTATGCTGTAATTTTATTAATTAAAACATTCGATGAATTGTAAGAAAATAAATTTGGCAACCGCAAGAAACATTGTTGAAATTTAAACATTTGACAAGGTCTAAGGAAGATAAGCAATTTTAAATGTTTGTAACGTCTGTCAGAGTGATCTAATCATTACATGATAATCTGCGCATGCGAGCTAAATTTATTTCAACTGAATTTGCTCAACGATAAGAAACGAGTTTCTTAAAGGGATTGCCATAATTATTTACTATAATAAGTTTAAAACACCTACAGACACTAAGGTGCTTTTTCGAGACCGCCTCATTCGTCTTCTCCCCCTTTTCTACTAAAACCTTTGAGTCATTATTCTATATAGCAACAATTCTCATGGGAGGACATTTTCCTCATAAAAGTATTAAGATATACTAATTTCTTAACATAATATTAAAAGTGTATTATTATTACTATTAAAAATATAACATTTTTATATTTTATAAAAATGTTCTTTTAGAAATGTTCCAAAATGTTCTAAGACGTAGAATATTAAATTATTCTATTTTAAGCGATTCTAGAATGTTCCATCCACCAAAACTATAAAAGAACACTTTTCGTGTAAACTCTTCAGTTATACAGTTCAAATTATGCTGCTAAGATTATAACTACTGCTGACCCCGGCAAAATTCCTAGGATAATTCTCCAGCCGAAAGGAACCCATTTTGTAATGTTGCAGTTACAAACAAACAAAGGAAAAAAAAAAAAAATCCGAGTTAGTTTTTTTCTTTTTTTTTTCTTTTTTGACAAAAGGTTTTATTACATACTACTCTTCCGTCTCTCACTGCCACATGCCCATTTAGTGTGGTTGGCGTTTCTCTATCTTCCGACTGAACTCTGGCAACATCCGGACCATTCTTGTGTCCGACCTTACACATCCATTTCCTTCGATGCGATCCTTTTTCTCCCGACCACGTGGTGCATTTTCTCCCTTTTTTCCTTTTTTTTTCGCGCACACTTCCTAATTTGTATATGTGCCTTTTTCGGCTACTGCTGCTATTCCTAATCTTTTCGCAAGCCAGCTACTTTTTGCTGCTGCTGATATTTTGTCACGCGCTTATATGCATTGTGTTACAATTTAAAAGAATCAATTACCTGCATCCCTCCAAGAAAAACTGGACTTTTGGTAAATATACAGATTTCTGTCTTCCTCTCTGATATAAGAAATATTATTTCAGTATTCTCTTTTACTCGACCTTCTTTCTAAATAAAAAAATGAATCTGAAGTTAAAATTGCTTATCTTCCTTAGACCTTGTCAGACGCTTTCAAATCTCTAGCAGTACAAACTAAAATCATATTTAATATCTGTAAATTATGTTTTGTTTGTTGTTAAAATAAATGTTTCTCTGTTTGTCGATTCGATTTATTTATACTACAAGCAGTTCAGCCCGGCTTTGCTTCGGCCCTATGTACTTTATGTGCACACACACACACACACACACACACACACACACACACACACACACACACACACACACACACACACACACATATATTAAAAAATTAATCTTATATCCAGGAAACCCACATCTAAAATTTGGGCCCAAATCAAATTAAAAAGTTTTATCCATGTCTAAGTAACCTACATTTAAAATTTCAAATATTTAGACCCAAAATTGGCGAAGGAGTTTGGTAGAGTTTTCAAAGGTCAAATCGTGTAACTTTGAACCATTGACAGCCAAATTTCTGGCCGAAAACCGATTAAAAAGATTTTTCTAAATCTCAATACTCCTTATGTCAAATCTCGAGTCTCTAGACCGAAAATTATTTGGTAGGAAAATGTGCACGCACGCACGCACGCGCGCGCATACACACACACACACACACACACACACACACACACATATGCGCGCACACAGACATCGACAGATATTTTCACTTCTATAGATATATAGATTAATAACATTCTAAATGTTTATTCATTTATTTATGTGTGTGTGTGCGCGTGGCTACCGTAATATGATGACCTAACGACGACTATAATTTAGTCTGGTGACGTCATGAACATCGGTCTGTGGAAATTTGGTCACGTGTCTTATGACTAAACCGGAAGTTGGTTTAAAATTTTGGAGGGTTAAATAAATTTTAACATGCCGTCAAGATATATAGTTCCAAAATGCCGAGGTAACTACGAAAATGGACCAAAAGTTACCGTGTTTTCACCCCCCCCCAAAAAAAAGGAAATAATTTACCAGTGGATTAATGCGCTAAAAAGAAAGGATTTTACTCCATCTAAATATAGCAGAGTAAGTGTTAAAATGTTTGAGATATTAAAAAAAAAAAAATTTTAAACGCGCGTTTTTTTATTTTTTTTAATTTATTTTTTTAGAACGTATTTTAAAATAAAAATGAAAGTATGTATATAAAAAATGAATTTTATATGTAATTTAAGTTACGTGCTGAAATAATAAATTATTATTTAGAAACTTATTTAAAATGGGGAGTATAGTGAAAATATTATGTACTTTCACCTAACAATTTAATAAAAGCGATACCGTAAAAACGGAATTCCTTGTTTAAATAATTCTAAATAAGAAAAATCATTTATCTTTTTAGTTCAACTATTTTACTGTGCAATATTTATATCAGCGTGAAATAGATTAAACTTTTTTAAAAAGTTTATGACCGTTTTTGTTATCCCAAAAGCTTATTAATAATTATTTGTGGTAAACGTCGTGGCCCTGTAGGTGTCAGAATTTTGGAGAATATACTTCCAAAATAAACTATTAAAATTGTTTAAAAACATAATAGCAATATTATTTTTTATTTAAAAAAAAGTGTTTACAAAATGCCGGCAATAAAAAAATAATATTTCTATTATTTTTTAAACAATTTTAATAGTTTATTTTGGAATTATATTGCATAAAGAAAATAAACAACCCACTTTAAACGGAGAAATTACAAGTTTTGTATATGTTATTCGCAGTTTTGTGTTAGGGTTGTCAAAAATTCCCCCCATATTCTGATACTGCTAGTGGCGCTGTAAACGAAAATAAAGTTTAAAATTACGGCAAACGAGTAGTTTTCAAGATATGAAGAAATGTTAGTTTTAAGAAATGGGGAATCACTTTTCTATAAAAATTTAACGTAAAATGAGCTCCCACTTTATGGCCATCGTTTTTTTAGGGCGCTTTCTTTTTAACAAATAAAAGCGAAGAAAAATGAGTATGGCCACCTTTATGTTGGGGGTTGGGAGTCAACGTAAAATGAACACAGTTTAACGTAAAATGAGCACCCCCTTTCAAAAAGTGTAAACAGAATTTTTGTCGGGGAGAGGGGGTAAACTGTAGGTGCTTATTTTACGTTTAGTTGTGTTCATTCCTACATCAAAGAGGCACTTCGCCTTGTTTGAAGCGAAAATGTAATTTAAAAAAAATTTCTCGATGCTCATGTAAAAAAAAAAAAAAATGGCCATAAAGTGAATGGTCGTTTTAGGTTAAATTATCCCCTCCTTTTTTTTTTAACTAACATCTCTTTATATCTTGGAAACTACTAGTTTGCCGTAATTTTAAATATTATTATCG
Source organism: Euprymna scolopes (assembly GCF_053919585.1). Taxonomy (NCBI): domain Eukaryota; kingdom Metazoa; phylum Mollusca; class Cephalopoda; order Sepiida; family Sepiolidae; genus Euprymna; species Euprymna scolopes. The sequence goes on along the minus strand of NC_136495.1, from coordinate 73,685,966 downwards.
TTTTCGGCACCCCCGAAAACCTATAAAAGTGGTAATTTTAAAGGAATTTAATTCTGCACATTTACCTTATTTTTTTATTTTATCGTTTTTTGTCATGTAATTTTCTTTTTTTTGTATTAAGTCAAACATGGTACGATTTTCTTTTAAATTATTTCTTTAGGTATGTGAACTTCATTCTCGACCTGAAAACATACAGCAAGAGGAATTAGCATTTGATGAAAGGACTGGAAAAACAATTAGTGTTAAATTAAAAATCCCGATCTGAAGGATGGTGCTATTCCTCGAATATTATCAAACTGTCCCTCCTATTTATCGTCATCAACCATTTTTAGAGAGTCTCCTAACGCAAAGAAAATGCATTTAGAAAATTCTGCTCTTAAGCGTGCATTATATGAAAGTGTTGCTGACGAGTTAGAGTTACGGAAACGTAAAACTTTCCATAATATTGATGATTTAGAGAAAAAAATAACGTTTATAGATAAAAATTATTGGACTTCTATTAGGCAAGACAATACCATCATTATATGCCATATAAAGAGATGCCCATACCCCAAAATAAAAATGTCTATGGTGATTGAACCAGACTTGGCCGTTAGAGTATTCTGTAGTGACGTGGAAATGAGTTCTATAGGGGAGTATAGAATTCCTAAACATGTAACAGAGGAAAATACTCTGCAGATTTTGATGGAAAACATGAAAAAAATGGACATCGAAGAACAGGAAATGAAAACTTCTAATACAAGTTCTTTATTAAAATTAATCTTATCATTTTTGCTATTAATGCAAGATGAATCATTTAAATATTTTAATGCCATTAAGTTCATATATGAACAAATTAACATAATGACAATGAATAAGGTTAATTATTCGAGTGAAATGATGGTATTTTCTTCCTTATTATATAACTGCTCCCCTAGAGGGTACAGACTGTTAAGACACTAATTATTAATTGATTATAAAGGTGGTAATATTGTTGGATTAGCTAACAACAGCAATGAACCTGCCACAAGTGCATTTGCTTTTATGCTTAGCAGTGTATTCTCACAATATAAGGATGTTGTGCATGTTATGCCAACTAAATGTCTTCTAGCTGAGAACTTATTTGACATAATTAAACGTGTAATAATTGGCTTAGAAGATGTAGGGTTTAAGGTATTATCTGTTATAGCAGATAATAATGCAATAAATAAAAAAACTATGTCTTTCTTTTGTAGCCCATCAAAGCTTTCAATTGTATATCCCCATCCATTTAGAACGTCTAGCCCTCTTTTCTTCTCATTCGATTCAGTGCATATATTAAAATTCATTAGAAACAATTGGCTTGGCCAAAAAGATGAATGTAATTGCATGATGTACCCAAAGTTTTGTTATTATGGAAATCATGAATTAGATAACCTCCAAAGTGCTACATTTTCTAGTTTACATAAACTTTATGCCCTAGAATCTCAATCACATGTGAAATATTGCTATTAGTTGACTTCAAAAACTCTTTCTCTGACTAATTTTGAAAGGAAAAATGTTAATTTGGTTTTGCAAACAAATATCAACAACATATCAACAAATATACTATTCAAGGTTTGCTAACCTTAGGAAAACAGGATAATTGGCAAATTATGCAGAAATCGCAGAATACATTCAAATATTTTATATTTGGTGGACAATGCTGAATATGAAAACACCATATAAAGGTTGTCGACTTCGTAATAAATATGCTAATCCACTTACATTAATAGTGATAATTGTAGTTTCCTAAATGTGTTCTGTGACTGGTTAGAAACTTGGAATAGCATTCCTGGAAGAACTGGTAAGTTAACAAAGGAAACATATACTGCTTTGCATCATACTACTTACACAATTTTAGAATTGACTAAATATTGTATAAATGTACTGAACATGGTGTATATATGACCAGGAGAGTTTCAGACAGATAACCTTGAGGCAAGGTTTGGCCAGTATCAACAACTTAGTGGAGATCAGTATGATATATCGATACGCCAGGTTATGAATGTGAAAAAAAAAACTCAGAATGTTGTCAATTTTAAAATTGAGCTTACCAATTAATAATCGAACTATTGAATTGGAAAAATTAAAAGAAACTAACTGGGATGAAATGACAAGGGAGCAAGAGTTACATGTTTATAAATTTAACATAGATGTAACAGAAGATGATGTTAATCAATGCAAGGGCGTACTTCCTGTTATATTATACTTAGCAGGTTATTGCTGTCATGCAGTTTTCAAAAATCTGAAATGCAATAGCTGCAAAAATTTAATATCCGGAAGAGAGACTGTTGAAGAAATAGCTGAATTAAACAACTACTTTCAGGGTATTAACAGAGGTTCTCTGCTATACCCAAATGATATAACTAATTTTGTCTTATATAATTATATAGTTATAAACAAACTTACAAACTTACAAAATGCGATTCTTTTTTACATTCGATTCATCAGAGAAAATTAGCCATGTACAACTATTTTGGCGGATCAAAATCGATTATTTCATGTTGACTCTTGTGATGAGGGTCACACTATTCAGCAAATTGAAAAAAATGCTGATATGGAGTTCATCGAATTCCCTTATAAACAATTTTTGTCGCAAAGAGAATGACAATATTAGTAAAAAAAAAAAATATCAGAAAAAGAAAAATTCAAATTTTTAATTAAATTTTACAACAGATTTTTGAAAAGATTTAATATTCAATGTTTGAAATATTTCTGCCTTAGTAACTTTGTTTATACTAACGTTTGTTTGAATTTAATTTTTAACTTATTGTTTGTTATTCAGTTAAACCAATTTATTCTTCGTTTTTCAGTTAAACCAATTTATTCTTCGTTTTTCAGTTAAACTAATTTATTGTTCATTTTTAGTTAAACTAATTTATTGTTCGTTTTTTCAGTTAAACTAATTTATTGTTCGTATTTCAGTTAAACTAATTCATCGTTTGTTTTTCAGTTTTGATTTTTAAAATAGTTTTTTGATTTAAAAATATTTATTGTTCATTTTTATTTATTTCTATTGAATAAACTTCAGTTACATACAAATCAAATCGTATTCCTTTTCTTTTTAAACTTTTTAGCAACTTTTCTCCTTTTCAATTCGTTTTTTATTATTAATATTTTTATTATTAATATTGGATGAGTTTCAATACAAAGTATCATGTTTATGTTTATTAATCCAATTTTGAAGTTTTCTAACGCTTTCTGTAAAAAATGTCTGCTCATTATCGACAGTCTGTGTTCCACTTATCTTGCTTGCTAGAAACTATGGCGATGACGTTATTTTTCAGCTGACAGGCCATCTATGACGATGGTCACGGTGTGTGTACATATATACGAATAAAACTTTCGAACGGATGTACCGAAATTTTTTTTCCCTGAAAGGTGTAAGTCCCTAAATTGTCTTTATCTATATATGGTTCGGAACAAACAACGCCGAGTTACACAAAAAGACCCGAAATAAAGGTTTTTGGGCCGTTTCGTAATATTATCGAAAAAGTTAACTGCCCATGTTAACGGAATTTAGCACAGTCGCGGTAACATCTTTCGACGTACGGACAGGACTTGTGGCGCAATGGATAACGCGTCTGATATGGATCAGAAGATATCAGGTTCGAATCTTGGCAAGTTCGTAATAATTTTTACCATCCCATCATTTTATGCAACGTTTACTCATTATCCTTACTCTTAGTTAGGGTATTTTTTTTCAGTTATTTTGTTTTTCCTATACTCCGAGTTCACAAGGTAAACATTGATGGTAAGACGATGTTGAGTGTACTTGATGTTGAGTGTACTCGATTTTGTGTTTGACTCGGCGTTGTGTGTGCCGACGCGACGCAGCTGCCAGTGTACAATAAATATTTCTTTTCTTTTGTAACTGAGTTTTTAGGTTTAAAAAAAAAATATTTGTTGCGTGTTTAATATTCCCGCGACACAAGCACATAAAAATCCTATCATTCTCAATCAACGTTGCCGTCATATATACAACGTGATATATGCTGCATCCCTCCGATAAAACTGAACTTTTGGTAAATATGAATATTTGTTTTGTCAAACACTTTCAAATCGCTAGTAGCACAAAAATAAAGCATATTTAATATTTACAAATATTTTGTTTGTTCTTCATGTTAAAAAATAAATGTTTTCTTGTTTTGGACTTGATTTTTGTGCCATAAATATTTCTTGTTCTTTTTGTAACTGATTTTTAGTTGTTGTTTTCTTATTTGTTGCGTATTTAATATCCCCTAGACACAAGCACGGAACACAATTCACAATTTCTTAAATGTTAAGCTTCTTTGTGACCAATAGTATGAGTTTTAGGCAAGTTCGTACTAATAGAGACTTTCTAATGAACGCATACACTTGGTAAGGGTCCTGGATATGACCTTAAACTATATCCGATGGTGAGGCCCCAGCTTGCGGGCTTTAAGGAGTGTGGAGCCACCCTTCAATTGCCATTGCTCGCAGGTCCACCCTGATCCGGACTGGTAGAACGTGTTAGGGTCCCAACTATGGTTTGAATAGAAACCGATTTAAAAAAAAAAAAGAAAGCAAATATACTCTAATAAAAAATTGTTCTTAAAAATCACTGGATTCGACATTAAATAATCTGAAAAGGGGTTGATATACCGTAAAACAAAAACAACCAACATTTGGTAAGGCATTATCACTTCGAAACGTTTGACAAGGTCTAACATGAAAGCGTTCCGATGAGCATTAATTCGTATCGTTATATACTGGACAAATATTTAATACGAGCAGGACCCCTGAAAATTCCATAACATAAGAAATATGCTTTATCAACAAATATATTTTGATGAAGCTGATAGTTTTTTGGACAGCGCAAAAAAGAAGTAGATTAAAGATTGTCTCTTACAATTTAATTATTTGTATTGAACTATGTAGCACAATATTACTTTTTGAGTATTTATTAGTAATTATTAATTTATCTCGTTTGGATAAGTTCTGTATTTAAAATACGATTGACACTATTTTTATTGAAATGTTAATAGACTCATTATTTATAACGTTTCAAAGTAAAAATATTTACGGCTAACGTAATTACTAATAGACACGCCATGACATGCATGCGTATATTGAAGACTAAACTGCACCAGTCTTCCTACCATGATCATGAATTAATCATGTAGGCCACGTGAACAGAAATTTGGCGCAGTTTATTGACGCCCATCCCAAAATTGAAACCTGAAAAGATCATTTATCATCTTTATCTGATCTAGAGTTTCCAACATGAAAACCATTTATTATTATTTTTTTTTCAAAATAGAAAAAAAGCAAACAAACTAACAAACAAGAATAAAAACAAACAAACAAACAGCGCCTGAATAAAAATAAAAAAACGCATATGCAGAGAATTATATAAAAAATATCAGTAAAGGGCTGAAACAATCGTATGTTTGTATAGTGAATCACACTGAACCTTTTTTTTTTTTTTTGAGATGAGCATTAACATGAGTGTCTTAAAAAATTTTTTACAAAAGAGTCAAGACTTATCAGGCCCGTGGTCAAAGGGAACATGTCATAGTAATGGTAAGCAGTGAAAATTTAATAAAATAGATTACTTGGGGGGAGCTTATCAAAAATTTGTTTAAGCTGGACTTGAAGACAAGCATATTGTAGGGAACCGGTCTGTTAAGAAGTTCTTCAAAATGTTGCGCCCATCTCTCAAGTTGTTTTTCAAAATTCGTGATGGTTTGTCTTTGCTTTTCTTAGATCGGTTCCAAAAGGAGTGCAACCTTGGCGTTGGTTGGGAAGTTTTCATGTCTCAATGACTCCAAGAGATAAGCCGGCGGGAGATTCGTCTCCAGATAGGGCCACCCACACCAGACAAGTCGACGGATAGAGGCCAGACTAAGAGCACGCCACCTACCTTCTGGGAAGGTTGGGTGTGGGACCAGCACCCTTAACCCGAAAAAAGAACTCGTTAGAAAAGCACCCACAAAAATCCGAGAGGCTCTGGTTTTGGGAGAGGAAGGTCCTGCATCTGCAGAAAGTATGACATGCTGGGGTCAAAGTTGAAAAGATGCTTCAGGTCTGAAAACCCTTTAATCGACCAGGACGATCACCATCATCGTTATATGGAACGTCAAGACTATGTATGAAGCAGGGAAGGCAGAACAAGTATCAGCAGAGATGCGCTGATAGAACATCACCCTGCTAGGACTGAATGAGACAAGGTGTCTCTAGGCTGGACAAACAAGGTTGACTATCGGCGAACTCTTGTTGTACTCAGGACATGAACAAGAGAACACAGCGCACACAGACGACGTAGCAATCATGCCGTAAAAAGCAACACAGAAAGCTTTGACAGGGTGAGAAGCGCACGGCTCGAGGATAATAACAGCATCCTTCATGGCCAAGAAGAAGAACATCAAGATGAATGTGATCCATTGTTACGCACCGACCAATGATCATGACGACGAAGGCAAAGACCAGTTTCACAACAGACTACAGACAGTTTCAGACAAGCTGAAGGACAAAGACGTCAACATCCTGATGGGGGGTTTCAGTGCGAAGATGGGATCAGACAACAGAGGTTATGAGGAAGTGATGGGACAACATGCTCTCGAAGTAATGAATGCAAATGGAGAGAGATATGCTGACCTCTGTGGACTGAACGACTTTGTCATCGGAGGCAGTATCTTCACCCAGAAGAGGATTCACAAGGACACCTGGGTATCGCCTGACCATGTTAAAGAAAACAAGATAGACCACCTCTGTATCACTAAGAAATTCAGACGGTCTCTTCAAGATATACAAATATAATCATTTATCAAATTATAATTCGCACTACTAAGGCTTCCTCAGCGCATAGGAAAAAATAATATTGCAAAAGTTTCACAGCTCATGTATAGGGCATTTCCAGTTAATACAGCAGGTATTCATTTTTTTTTTATCGACAACATATACAGTTCGTTTTCATTTATTGCGAGTAATACTTTTGTGTCTATTCCTATTAATGTGGTATCTTTAAGGGTAATATTCATAGCGCTAGTATCGCACTATAGCGCTATCTAAACGAGTAATGTAATCACTGCCGTAAGTAGTTAAATTACATATAAATATAAGTTATATATATATATATATATATATATATATATATATATATATATATATATATATATATATATATAAATAAAATCTTTTTAAATGAGCAAACAGATTTTATTCAACATAAAATACAACCAGTAGGAATTCATAACAAACAAACGGCAAACAGAGCGAACGAACGCGCCAATTTCGAACGTTATTTCTAAGTCCATACGGCGCATCCGCACTAACGCTACACATCACATCATAACAATTATTATAATAAAATAATAATTCTTCATTTATAGAGATATAATATAATAAAATAATAATAAAAAATTAAAATATAATATTTATGTGTATTTTACGACCGAGCAATGTCGGCGGGCTCTAGTATATATATATATATATATATATATATATATATATATATATATATATATATATATAATTTTAGTCACTCAATAAATTTAAAATTTTATGACGTGAAATGGTTAAATTTCATATCCAAATATCTTTTTAAAAATAGCTTTAGAGCATTTCATTTGACCTATATACTAATACATTCTTATTTCCATATTATATAGAAACTCACCATACTCGCATTTACATATTATATTTTAAATCCCAGCACAGAATTTACACTTCTGGGATTTTGTTCGAATACTATTTCAAACGTGTTTTTAGCATCTCTTAATTAAGGCGTTTATAATTCTTCTCTTATTTTTAACCAACAGGTAGAGTAAGCATTTCCCATTGGAAGGTACTTTACCAATTCACATATATGAATATGAACATATAACACTAAAAAATGTCTAAGCTTTGTGTACTATAAAAACCCTGCTTTTATAGGCGTAGTTCCGTTACCCTATTCTCTTAGTTTTACTTAACAATTATAGTAGTTACTTTGATTATTATTAGTAGTATTTTATTATTATAATCTATATATTAATATGCTTGTCCGTACGGTGTCACGTCATCATCATCGCAAACATTAATTAATGAAACGCGTCATCATCATCGCAAACATTAATTAATGTGAATTATCTCCCTTTATTGTCCAATCTTTATCAGTTAAAAATCATTAAACCCTTTTATTTCCCAAAAGTTCCCGAAAAAAAAAAAACAAAAACAAAAAAAAACTGTTTATTTATGGTTCCAGATTATTTTAAAGACAAGTATGCATAGAAGGTATCGTTCCACAGTTTAAATAGTATTTCACTTAGATTTTAACGATGTCTTCTGTTTTATTCTTGTAGTGTAATACGAAACACTTATTTTATTTTATTCAGTAATAAATATATTTTTTTACATTTAACGTTACGAGTTCGTTTTTTTTTTTTACTGTGCCACTTTATCTTTTTTTTATTTACTTTTGAGTGAGCCTTACATAAAAAAAATATGTTTAGAAATAAATGTTACAAAAGTCAAAAATAACTTTATTAAATAAATCACCAAAGTCACCATTCGCAAATACACTGAGTAACACAGAGTCAAAACATTTTACGTTTTCTTCTGTTTTGTTTTTGTTTTACGGCATATCAATCCCTTTTCGTGTTATTTAATGCCGAATCGAGTAATTTTGTAACATTTATACATCTTCACGTTGTTTACATAGTTACTACTGATGTTTTGTTCGTTTTATTTTGCTTCTTTTACAGGAAGCATCATCTTCTAATGCCCACCGACAGGGCATGCATATTTAAATGCTATAAAAAAATGGACACAACAATTTTTTTTTAATATGAAATAAAACACTTTGTTTCATTACTTACGATTTAATTTATTTAAAGAAATATTTATTTCCTATTTAAAGATTTTCAGTATATTTTATTTAACTGAAGAATTTTTCCATTATTTTTATTACATTGTTAGGTGAAGTTTCAGAATAGTTACCCCCCTCCCCATATTAAGAATGGCTTTCAGCATGATTCTTACAATAGCGGTATCAAAGGTTTTTTTTTCTTATTTTAAAACAAATTATAAAAAAAAGATACAAGATCATTAACTTTTTTTTTCATTAAATCGCTATTTAGGTGAAGGTTCAAAATAGTTAACCCTTCTCCCCATAACCGTTTTTTTTATGCAGTAAAATACTGTTTCAATAATTATGGTTTAAATAAATATTTATTCCTTATTTAAAGATTTACACTATAATTTTATTTAACTGAAGAAATATTTATTGTTCATACATATATTTTTCCCTTATTTTTTTTTACATTGTTAGGTGAAGTTTCAGAATAGTTAACCCCCCTCCCCATATTAACAACAGCATGATTCTTACAATAGTGCTATCAAAGTTTATTGATTTTTCTTATTTAACAAAAATTATAAAAAAGATACAAGAACATTTTAAACATTTTTTTCGTTAAATCGTTATTTAGGTGAAGGTTTAGAATAGTCAAACCCTCTTCCCTTATTAAGAATGGCATTTTATTATTTCAGCATGATGCTTACATTTTTCTTAATATAAAAAAAAGATACAAGAAAATGTTCAGCTTTTTTTAAAAATTAAAATGTTAGATCAAAGTTCGGAATAAACTTACTTTATAGCCAATTAGCCAGCTTACTTAACTATATAACATGGACATAAATTTGATAGGTACAACCTACCTCACATCATTTTGATTATTGAAAAATCAAAGTTTAACTGTACTTCGTAAGATTTACAGAAACACTTCATTTTCTATACATGTAATACACAAGAATCTGAATATTATAACAGATTACAATGTTTTTATGGAAAAAACTTTTGTACAGAAAATTCAAAGTGCTCTATTTATATTATCAGGAAGTTGTGATGCATTAATTGAAATCTATATCAATAATTCGACTTAAAAATATTTGTGAATTTCCAAATCTTCATTGAATAAAATTCAAAATAAATAGAAAAGTCTATCGCATATGTAAAAGTTGACGGTTGCTTATTTAACTTCATTAAAAGCCATCAAAGTCAACCAAGAGCTGCTCAATATTCTGGCTTAATGGATCATTTAGCAAGGAATGAAGATTGTTATTCTGGTGTACCAGTTATTCTACCATCTACATTTACAGGAAGTCCTAGGAATCTACAACAGCTTTATCAAGATGCAATGGCAGTTTTCTGTGACCTATTCATTACTCACACGTGTAATCCAAAATGTCCTGAAATATTAAATAACTTGGGGTCATCAGAACTTGCACAAAATCGATGTCAGCAATGTCCCACAGTTTTTTTAAATTCACAATCTGACTCCCAAGAACCTGCTGACTGACCACTATTCTCACTCCAAGCAGCTGATCGATGTCTCTGTTACCGGCTCAATCATCACCGGCACTTCCTGACAATATCAACAGCATCAGTTACGATCGCATTGACCTTCAATAAAAGTTTAAACTAAAGTTCTTTGTTTGTTCTACTTGCTTCCATACGTTCATTTTTATAAGGAATTTCTTACTGATGTGTTTTAAAAGATTTTAACTACCGTGGATTTCCACGGGTCCTGCTAGTTATTATTATTACTATTATTATTATCCCTTTATTATTTTATAAAGCTTTTTTCAGGTAAGTATTATTATTAATATTATGATATTTTTTTTCCAAAGTATTATTATTAATGTTATAATATTCATAATACGTTTTATTAATACGCCTAGTTTTAGTTTTGCAAATTACTTCCACAGATTACAATAGTTCCAAATTTTCAGTTTAATATTGTCATATAAAGGATTATCAATGCATAAAAAATTAGCAAAAATTGTAGTGTGTATTAGATAAGATTATTTTGAGTTCCCTTGATTTAAATTTATTTAAGCGGGAACTTCTATTTGACATGGCGTGATTTTTGATTTTGCTTTCTTTTTCTTTCCTGCATATGTCTGGACATACTTTCGCGATCTGACCTATTTTCGCGGCCAGTCATTTTATCTTATAAAGGTTTATTGACTTCGTTTTCTTAGTTCCTCTTCCTATGTTTTCTTAGTTCCTCTTCCTCTGTCTTCTTTTCTCCCCCATTTCTTTTTTCATTTTTTTCATTATTATTTTCTAATTTCTATCTCTCCATATTCCTTAATCTATTTCCTCCCCTTCCCCTTTATTTTATTTTATGTTTTCTTACCTCCGCTAATTTATTACGCGCAAGCACTTTCTTTTCTCTTCTTTTTTTCCTTTTATTTTTATTTTTATATATTTTTTATTTTTGTTTTTATTTTATTTTATTTATTTATTTTATTTATTTGTTTTTATTTATTTATTTATCCTTTTCAAAAACTTTTCCTGTCAAGTACGTAACTATTAAACCAACTTGACAGGATCTTTACAACTTGTTTTCCAACCTACTTATTCTTAACATAAAGAAGTTGTCATGTTTCATGGTTGCACATGCGCATTCGTGAAAGAGTTGACAAACAGATAAAAAATCCGATGATATCGAAGTACCAAATTTTGACCTCTTTGAAGTCTTTCTTTTTCGGATGAAAGCTGATTAAAACGTTTTCCATATGTTTGAAAACTCTATATACAAAATTTCAAGTCTGTAGATCAAAAATTCATTGAGTATATAGGTTGAGAAGTGTCCTCACACACATTCTTACTTTATATATATATATATATATATATATATATATATATATATATATATATATATATATATATATGAAATTCTAGGCTGAGAATATTCAAACATAAAAACCAATGAATTTAGCTAGATTTATTGTACCACGATGAGATGGTCTGTTTTCCAAATCCTGATTCACGGGACCAATTGGTGTAACAAGGCAGTATCCAATCCCTAAATGCAATGGCTAACCCCAAGATCCTGTGACTACACTTTTATCTTCGTTTAATTATGGACCCTACAAAATATAACCAGACACTTGCTTCGCACTGGAACTACCGCTCTGATGCTCAAAGCGCACAGAACTCTAAGTTCGGATGTCAATACCTTTAGCATGCTGGCTGGTCGTTCGTCGTCCAATGCTGTTATTTCAGTTCTTCTCGTAGGTGCTTTGGTGAATGGCTGTTATGTCGCTTTTCTTAGTGCAGTCTGAGCTTGTTGTGGTGTTGGCGCTGTCAATAACTTGGTTTTCAAATCAAAGTAATTAAATAATAACCCAGAGATCATTTTCTTGTAAAGAAGAATAATTATTCATAATATATTTCAGGGTACACCTTGTGCAAAGGAAAGTTAATTCTTTGGTTTCAAGATGCAGGATATTTTCACTTATATTCGTTCAGACAGCTTCTCAGCAAGAGGAGGACGAGCTTTTCAACTTTGCTCTTTTGGGGAAGTTATCTAACTCTGGGCGAGAGCCCAAAGTCGAGGGCGTACTTTTTCACGACCAGTAGGCAAGTTCTCTTTTCATCTATCAAACACAATGTTTTTTATGGGCCCCTAATTCCGACCACTATCCCTTTGAGATTAGCATTTCCTCCTCTATCGTTTGGAGATTGCCCTTTCCTTTCTATTCCCTTTCTCTTCTCTGTTATTTCTTTCTTTGTAAATATCCTTTCATTCTTTCTCTCTTTCAAACCCCTTTTTCTCTTTCCTTCTCTCTTCCTTTGCTCCAAAAAACTTTATCATCAAACTATGCTTTAGGTGTTTCCATCTTTCAAGTTATTTCTTATTACCTACAAAATAGTCTTTAACATAAAACATATGATCTACTGCCGATATCTTCAATGATGTCAAGCCAGATGGCATGGCGCCAATGCCCACTTTACTTTGTTAAGAAATTATTTTTTTCTACATATTCATTCTTTTCTCCAAAATCTGGGCTTTCTCATACCTCATATCAAACACCCCACCTAACCGTTAGCTCGTAAGCAAGGTAAATTGATATTGCCTGGCGCATGCAGCAGCATTGCATAATATAATAGTGCTAAATAATAAAGAGCCAGGTGTACCTTTATTTATATTGAAAAAAAAAAACATTATTTTATTGTTCCTACACAATTAAAATCATGTTTAGGTTCAATTTGGTGTAACAATAGCGAACTGACTCTCATAAAGCATCAGAAAAAGTTTTCATTCTCCTTTTTTCTTCATATATATATATATATATATATATATATATATATATATATATATATGTGTGTGTGTGTGGGGGGGTTATGATTGTTGTCATATTATCAGGATAGAGGTGAGGATGAGTTCCTTCTCTCTTATAAAATACTCTCAAGGAATGCTCGAATCTATAGCCTCTGACAATCTAATCCTACTCCTGGCCTTCACGTGTGGCTTGTCACTATGCCCAGCAGACCTGTTCTACTGACAGGAAGGGTTTCATCAGGCGATGAACTGGCGCCTTAAGACCAGTAACTCCAAGTGGATGGTGCACGTCAGTCTGTCAAGAAAAACTTGTTTCCTTCAATAATTACAAGAAACCTTCCCTGCCACCAATAGCAATGGCCAATGACTCTTTATCTGAAAGTACGCCTTTCAAACTGATGTCTTCGTCAACATCAGAGGTAGTAAGAGAGATAGTCAGGGCTGCAGTTTGGTTGACTGAGGAGATTGACGCTGTGACCGCCATAATTTTGTCAAAAAGGTCAGCCAAGCCTTCGACCGTTGTCGTCTCACGAATGAACGCGAGTATCATTCGGACTCCGGACGACAGTCTATTAATGAATAGTTTCTTCAAAATGTCCAGTTGAAGTGGGTTCTCGCTCAGTAATTGCTTAATCCTTCTAAAGAGTTGAGAATGCTTTTTATCGCCCAGTTCCTCTTCCGTGAGGACCTGGCGGAAGCGCTTTTGTTGTGAATCCGACGTTCGTTTAATCAATTCCGACTTAAAAGTGTCGTATGTAACCGATCCAGGTGGAGCCATGATTAAGTCACGTACTCCAGCCAGTATCTCATGCAATAGCGAAACCACGACGTGTTTGAGTTTGGTAAGCTTGCTGCGGATCCTTTGAATATAAAATTGGACTTCCACATGTGCAGGGTCATCTGCCCAAAAAGGCGGGACTTTTACTAATGCAAGCGTAGTCGAATTTGATAACGGTCTATGACAACAGCATATTATTTTCTTTGTTTTGACTCTCGAGTATATATCCGACACAGTTAGACACAGTTAATCAACCGAGAACCACATCACTCTATATAAAAGCATATAAGATATCAACGGATACACATTCGAGAGTCAAAACAATGAAAAGAATATGCTGTTGTTCTAGCCCTATTGATGAAACATGTCGTTCTCCATTACGTGTCGCGTGGATGTTCTAATCCGCCACTGTCGTTCGATAATTCTTCAATCACTGTCCATATGCTGCAGGAGTTATGATTTATAAAATTAATAAAATGTTCACCATCGTTATTTTATTTATTTATTTTTTTTTATTCAATTTTCACCCCAAACAAGGCACAGTGCCACTTTGAAGCAGGGGGCTACTATTAGGGAATATATTAGCGGGGTCATTATGAAGGGAGAAGAGTAGAAAGATGTTTGTTAACATTACACTTGAACTTCTGCATATCATTGCAGTTGGGAAAGCAGAATCCCGGAAGGGAGTTCCAAAGACCCGCAGTTCTGGGGAAGAAACTATTGGAGTAAAAGGCTTTCTTGCACCTAGGGATCTCCACTGTAAAGGGATGAGACTTAGTAGCTTGTCGGGTTTGTCGGGGGTAGTTACGTCGGGGAGGTACAAGTGTTTGCAGTTCGTTATTAGTGACTTTATTTGAAATGAGTGATCCGTATTCCGTCTGAGTGGTCATCGGTTTCCAAATTCACGTGAGGGTCACCACTTGTAACGACTCACGGCAGAGTCATCACGTAGGAATGTGTTATCCATAGGATAACAAACTTATAATCGGGATTTATCAATTTTTAGGTCGGTGGTTGCGTGTGTCGCAATTTTATTGGAGTCGAAAGTAGGAGTGTATCCGCGGGACCATTAAAGGTAAATTAACGGGATCGCCAATGAATAGGAAGGTTTCCAGAATCCACATCTTTACATAAAAAATGAAAATGACACTCGCCAAAGAACACAAAATCACTGTATTTACATGAAACAACATTTATTTACGTGTTAGGAATATTAGTTTAAGTTGTTCCAACATAAATGTTTTCTTGTGTAGAATGTTCAAAATGAAGGATTAATGAAGTGAGGATTTTGTGAGAATAGCAAGAGACCTACAATTAAACGATGGACAATGGAAATTCGTTGATAAAGAATAAAATAGCATAACTCTGTCGCATGCATTTGAATAACATTTTGGAAAATAACTAACCTTGAAGCAGTCCTTCGAGTGAAATATTGAGATTTTACTAATCTTCAATAAAGCGATGGGCACAGTATATATATATATATATATATATATATATATATATATATATATATATATATATATATATATATATATATATATATATATATACAGCCCCTTTAAGAAATACGTTTCTTATCGTTGAGCACTTTCTGTTGAATTAAAAAGTCGGTCAATTTAGCTCTTATGCGTAGATCATCGTATAACGATTTGATCACTGTCTGTCTGACGTAATGAACATTTAAATTAAAATGTTTAAAATTCAACGCTATTTCACACGATTAATGGTAGCCGAATGGATACGGCCTCCGCTAATCGAGCCAGAGATGTCTCGTGTCGCGGGGTTCGAATCGTTCGACTGGTAGTAATCGTGACACCCTGCACTGAAGAATCCCGAAAGGATGAAACACTAGTGTCTGTAGGTATTTAATTATTATAGTAAAAAAATAATTATGACAGCCCCTTTAAGAAATACGTTTCTTATCGTTGAGCACTTTCTGTTGAATTAAAAAGTCGGTCAATTTAGCTCTTATGCGTAGATCATCGTATAACGATTTGATCACTGTCTGTCTGACGTAATGAACATTTAAATTAAAATGTTTAAAATTCAACGCTATTTCACACGATTAATGGTAGCCGAATGGATACGGCCTCCGCTAATCGAGCCAGAGATGTCTCGTGTCGCGGGGTTCGAATCGTTCGACTGGTAGTAATCGTGACACCCTGCACTGAAGAATCCCGAAAGGATGAAACACTAGTGTCTGTAGGTATTTAATTATTATAGTAAAAAAATAATTATATATATATATATATATATATATATATATATATGTTTGTGCGTGCGTGTGCATAGAGAAAGAAAGAAAGAGAGAGAGGGGAGGGAGGGGTTGGGGAGAAAGAGAGGGGTTGGGAGAAAGATTGAATGGACAAGGGTCACGAATAAATCGTTTTTTTTTGTTCTACTGAAGATGCTTAAAGTTTTATTCCACGATTTTTATCCCACAAACATCATTTCCGATCCTATGTCACGTGTACATGGAAAGAGCTTAAAACATCAACTCACGATTCCCTAAGTGGCGATTGTAATTGGATACTATAGAAAAGAAACACTTGAGCCTCTCATCCTCCGAACTTGACCACGATGGCCCGCCTCCTATTTCGCTCGGTGCCAGCCAACCTCTTACAAACTGACGGCGACGATCGGCTGCTTGGATACTCCGTCGACTTTTTAACCGAAATGTGGCTCCTTACTTGTCTGGCCACGGGGCAAGGATTATTAGACACGGGGTCGGTTCCTAGTGTCGTGAAAATCTAGTTCTCCCAAAAGGGGCACGCTGGATTGGGACAAAAAGGGAAATAGCATCAGGGTAGAAAGATTTCTCTTTAACTGAGCAAGGACAGAAACGATCAAGTGTAGTATCAGAACAGATACAACACTTTCGTCCTGGCCAACTTTCCAACGTTAGCCTTTGCTATTCAAGTTTCTTAAGCCTAATAGCATGCATTTGCTAGAATACTAATTCCACCAAAAATGGCAGAATGAGAAGTTACATTTTTCGAACAAGTCATTAAAAATATGAAACATTTTTCGAACAAATCATTAAAAATATGAAACATTTTCGAACAAATCATTAAAAATATGAAATAACAAATCACTAACAATATGAAACATTTGTCGAACAAGTCATTAAAAATATGAAACATTTTTCGAACAAATCATTAAAAATATGAAACATTTTTTCAACAAATCATTAAAAATACGAAGCATTTTTCGAACAAATCATTAAAAATATGAAACATTTTTTCAACAAATCATTAAAAATACGAAGCATTGTTCGAACAAATCATTAAAAATACGAAGCATTGTTCGAACAAATCATTAAAAATATGAAACATTTTTCGAACAAGTCATTAAAAATATGAAGCATTTTTCGAACAAATCATTAAAAATATGAAACATTTTTTCAACAAATCATTAAAAATACGAAGCATTTTTCGAGCAAATCATTAAAAATATGAAACATTTTTCGAACAAGTCATTAAAAATATGAAACATTTTTTGAACAAATCATCAAAAATATGAAACATATTTCGAGCAAATCATTAAAAATATAAAACATTTTTTTATCGAAATAATATGTAATCAAATCACCAATTTCTTCTTTAATGTTGTTTTGTTAAAGTTTATTTTTTAGTATGATTCTCCATCATCATCATCATCATCATCATCATCAGCAGCAGCAGTTGCAAGAGAGATGTCACAGTGGTCCAGTGGTTAACGACGGGGGCTCACAACCTGGGTGTGTCAAGTTTTAATCCAGTTCATTCCGAAGAAACACTTTCATATAATTATGTTGGCAACCTTCACGTACTTCCTCCCGTAAGTACCTGATATCCTTCTAGATAGAATTCTAAATAGAAAGATATTGGGAAAACGGATGCCAACAAATATCATCATCAAGAATGATGCTTGACTACGAATACCACCACCACCACCACCACCACCACAACAACAGCAGCAGCAGCAGCAGGAATTTGACAGCGGACTTACAACCTGGAAAAAAGCCGTTAATGTTGTCGCCGGTGGATTAAGAGCTATTTGTTGCACATTTGAAGCTGTAAAGTAAACGCGTTGTCCATTTTCTAAATGTACTGATAAGTGAACAATAGCCGAACTTTGTTCATGTATGGGAAATGAAAGAATGTGCCATACAGCTTCATTGCTGCTTATGTATCTTCCCGCTTGAAACTTTGCAATTTCATCGATATGTATGCTTGCATTCCTATCATTTCTTTGAGTTTGCAAACCAACAATTGCCATATCGCTGCCTTTATTCACACACTTGCAAATGTATTTGATGGACTTAACTGAGTTACAGTATTCCACACGTGCGATTTGTAGGCTTTTGATAGAAAAGTGAATATGAAACAACCGACTGGTTATTAACTTCAATGTCACCATTTCGCATTTGTATGATTGCTAATTTACCGCCATTTTCTACTGATCTTTTTCTATATAAATGATATCCATCATTTCCTGTAACTGTGTCTGATAGTAATGTCCGTGGATATCGCTTAAAGCATTTTCCATCTTTCATGCATGGTGAATTTGGATTCGATATACCACAAGATCCATGTATCATATTTTTTGTCACAACTTCATGCAAATCTTTATCAATGTCAGCATCAGATATTTCATCACATATTACATTGCCAATTTCATTTGGACTGATTTTGTTATAGAGCCAGATTAGTATGTGTGAGTGTGGTTATCCTCTCTTTTGCCACTCCACCGAATACATCTAGCAGCACACTTACCAAAATACTTTGTTTTACAATGAAATCTATCAGCGATTTCAGCTTTTTCTGAAAACACGTGCTATAATATCATGCATATCCACCGATCATTGTCCAGGAAGTAATAGTTGTTGTATATCATCCCAAGCAGGGTTGCATGTGAATGTAATGAATAGGTCAGGGCGCTCATACTGACGAACATATGCAAATACATTTTGAGTGTACTCATGCAGATGACGTGGACTGCCCAAATATGACGATGGAAAAATCGTTAGTCTTCCAACGTTGCTTGTATTACCATCAACTTCAATTGCATCTCGCAAATGAAAATATTCTTCAGAGCGAAGTTTGGACTGATTCAAATGGATGAATAGCAAACGTTCAGTTTCAATTTTTGCATACATGTCTACAATGTATTGGTGGAATAATTGGAAGCATTTCAGAATGTAATTGGTTTCATTCTCTCGAATCATTAATGAGTATGAATAATAGTTCATTGCGCTGTATTTTTTTATTTGTTTCTTCACCACTAACTGGATTTATCATATTAACATTGAGATGATATCCATCAGCACCATCCCAAAAATAATTGGATATTGCAGGGCATCGTAGCATCGATGAGTTTCTGCAATGGTTGTCAATTGAACATTCCTCCTATGAAGAACACAATACCTAGGTTGAAATTGATCTCCAACTATAACAATTACTACTTCATCTATAGTTGGAGCATTGAATCTTTGCACGTCTTCTCCCACAATCTTGTGTGCATCAGATGACATCATTTCAATTGCAGTTCTGAATAAATGCACAAATAGATGTATTGAAACCAAAGCCGCTTTCAGGACTGCCAGCAACCATTGTAAGAAAGTAATAAAAAACGCAAGAGAGTTGTATGCTCAGTCCATCAAGTCCAAAGTAGCTGAGCAAAGTTGGTTCCACTAGTTTTGGCTAATAGCAAACAGGATCCCGAACAGAAGCGTGTGCTCTATCCCAACTATCATCAATGAACCTGAGGTAATCTCGTCAGCATCATACAAAGCCAAACTCTTTGCCAAGAACTTTGCAGCTAATTCTACCCTTTGCGACCAAGGCCGCCAACCCCCAATATTTTCTCCTGTATCAGAAAACACGCTATGTAATATACAAATATCTGTACGTGATGTTGCTAAGCTAATCAAAAAACCTTGATTCCAGTAAAGCAACCGGCCATGATCGTATTCCAATTATAGTACTCAAAAAACTTCAACCAGAACTAGCGCCCATGCTTATAAAACTCTTTCAACGTTGTCTTAAGGAGAATTGCTTCCCATTACCCTGGAAAATCTCATCAGTATGTCCTGTATTTAAGAATTCAGGTGATCGCTCATCTCCCTCTCAGTACAGGTCAACAAGTCTCCTGTGTGTCATGAGTAAGTTGCTGGAATCTGTGTTAAATACAGAAGTAATCAACCATCTCAGCAAAAATAACCTTCTTAGTGATATGCAATATGGTTTCCGTTTTCCTAGATCTACAGCAGATGTGCTTAAGGTTATATCTCATAGGATTAGCGAATCTCTCGACGGAGGCAATCTTTCTAGGGCAATTGCTCTTGACATATCTAAGGCCTTTGATAGAGTATGGCATAAAGGTTTACTTCACAAAATCTCCGGCTAGAAATAACTGGAAATGTCTTCTCAATTATTAAACCATTTCTTTCTGATAGGTTCATAGGAGTAGTAATTGATGGGCAAAAAATCAGAAGCTCACAGTATTAATACTGGTGTCCCCCAGGGGTCCATTCTTGGTCCAACTCTCTTCCTGATCTACATTAATGATCTTCCAAATAACATCCTTACATCATTTGTAGACATTTATGCTGACGACACTACCATCTATGATAGCACATCTAAGACCGTAAACGACCACATTCTCTCCGATTCTCTCTCCTCTGATCTTGAGCATGTGGTACAATGGGGAA
This sequence comes from Euprymna scolopes, assembly GCF_053919585.1. NCBI lineage: Eukaryota > Metazoa > Mollusca > Cephalopoda > Sepiida > Sepiolidae > Euprymna > Euprymna scolopes. Next base: position 73,665,415 of record NC_136495.1, on the reverse strand, counting down.
AGGAGTGGCTGGTTACTTTTAATGCATTTAAAACCAAGCTTCTCTCTTTACATCATCAATGCTCTAATCCCCATCTGGCATCAATTGAAATGAATGGCCCTCGTCTTGGGGAGGCCTCATGTTTTAACAAGCTTCTGGGCTTGACCATTACTCCTGATCTTAAATGGAACACGTACATCAAATCTGTTGTCAAGGCCACTGCAAAAATGGTAGGATTCTTCTATCGATCCAGTAGATATCTCACTGCTGATGCAATTCTCTATCTATATAAGACCAGGTACGTCCAAGGATGGAATACTATTGCCACATCTGGGCAGGAACTGCGAGAAAGGACTTGTCCTGCCTTGATAGAGTTCAAAATAGACTTCGTAGCCTCGTAGGAGATGTCCTTTTCTCTTCCCTGCAGCCTTTATCTCACAGAAGAGATGTTGCGAGTTTGTCTGTGCTTTATCGTTATTTTCATGGCAAGTGCTCGACTGAGCTTCCATCTCTAGTCCCCCCTCGCAAAAATTTCACAAGAAACACTCGTCTAGCTGAAAACACTATCAATAATTCCCACCACTCCTTATCTGTGTCTAAACCTAAACGTAGATTCCATGAACAAAACTTCTTTCTTAGAAGTGCACGACTGTGGAACTGTCTTCCGTTTTCCTGCTTTCCAGCTGACTACAATCTGATTGTCTTCAAGTCCAAAGTAAACAAGTTCTTGATGAGCCGTTCCTCTTCAGTTAACAAATTTACCGAATTTCCATTACTAACGATTACTATATTGTCCAATTGCTTACTGTACACTCTTAATCCCTACCCTCGAGTGGTCTCTGGGCTTTGATAAGTGGTGATGCCTATGTAAAAAAAAGAAAGAAAAAGCGTATTTTAAACTGGCCAATACCGGGCGTCCTGCTAGTAATATATACATCCACATACAGTACTGCTTCGTTGTATCACAGCTCATCAGTACAGCTAGACTAGCACCTTTCCTTATCCGAGGAGCCCGATAGAGTAAGACTATAACTATAATATAATATTTTAATATTATATGAACTATATCAAATTCAAGGTAAATTTATCCAAAAATCAGATTTTGCAGCATACAATTTTTATAGCCTACCACCAAGATATTTTTGATGTTCTAAAATATATCAGACAATTTATTTCTCGTCAAGACATCGTCAGTGCTTTTAAAAACCTAGGTAACTTCTCAGGTAGGGAAAAACTGTGTTACATTCTGGATACTACGTCTAGGGGAAGAGGAGGTTGCACAATCCTGCCTCTCAGAACCAATTAGTGTGACTAGGCCGTGAGGGTTGTGTTGCCGACCTCAGCACAAAGGCGCTAATCCTAAGTCCCAGTGGTTACACTCTTATCTTCGTCTAGGGGTAGACCCTTCACAATATAGCAAGGCACTCACTTGTCACTGGAAATCAGCGTTCTGATGTTATGAGCAAACTAAACGCACACAACCCTAAGCCCGGGTTGCAATACCTTTAACATGCTGGCCGTTCATTGTCAGTCGTCGGGGTTGTATTTTTCTCTCACAGGCGCAATGATCAGCAGATATGAGCCTCTCGCAGCTGCAGCTTTGTGTCGGGTTCAGGGTAGATCTGAAAATTTACAGAAATTATTCTCCACAATCAAAATAATCAAGAATCAATAATCAATGATATATCGGACATCATTTTCTTATAAACGAAAATAATTGTTGCGTAAAACAATTCTAGATGCAACCCGTTCAAAGAAAGTTAATTTGCTCGGTTTCTTCTTTGTATTTAAGTAACAAACAAATGTTTTAGATGCAGACTTGTCGGCTTAAAACAAAGTTCAGTTAGCTTTCTTGTGCTTAGAAATTTCAAACTAACCTTCAGGTTCTCCAAATTCACAGAGCATGGATCTATATCTTGAGTCGGTCAGAGGGATGCTGGGAAAGCAAGACAGGGAAGATCCGCACCCCTGACTGATCGATGCAAAAAGACTGTATTATCTGCTAAAACAATCTATACTCCTATAAATTTAGATTTTTTGTGTATTGATATTCATATTAAAAACTCTTTTAATATTTGTTTAAAAAGAAAATACAACTTTGTTATATATGGGTCATTGAGTTGAATTAATCTACACAGTATCTAACTTGCATATTCTTTTAAGCATTCACCTAATTAATCTCTTATTAGTTTTTTTCGGGTTTTCTTATCGGATGATCATCTTTAGTTTACTATTACATGCAATTATATTCATGCAGATATTCTACATGAGTTATACTTGCATAATATTTGCGTAAAAAGGTTATAGTAAACACAAACCTCTTTCTATATATATTTATGTATGCATATATATATATATACATATATATATATATATATATATATATATATATATATATATATATGCTTAAAAAATTTTGCCTACCAAACTCCTCTGTCAGTTTTTGGTCTACAGACATGAAACTTAATATATAGGGTATTCGAACCTATGCAAAACTTTATATTTGGATTTTAGCCAGGGAAAATCAGTGCAAAACTGTAAAAGTTAAAAAAATTGAATTTTCCTGGTAAAGGTCGAAAGACGGCATTACAAATATGCATGCGTAACGTAATAGCTATGGGTTAATGTTTTAATTTTTAGCCTTGCAGCAAACATGTCTTCATAGCGCAGACATTAACGTCAAAGGAAAACGTAAATCGTAAGTTAAATGTTGTTTCGATTAAAAAAATGTTTTTAAATCATTACTATATATTGGGTCCAGTATAATATCTATCTATTAATATGCTAATTCGCTTCAACCGTTATCATCCTGAAGACCCCTTAAAGTAAATATGGAATATTCTAAATTGCACCAACTGTTATTATACTGAATCCCCTTAGTATGAAAATGGAATATTCTAAAATGCCCAATAAACAAGTGTTTCAAATGGATGTTATCGCCAGCCAATGTATGGTGAGTGCAGGTCACAATACTAATAAGTTAGTTATCGCCAGCCAGTCTCAAGTGGGTGCAGATCGCAATACTAATAAGTTAGTTATCAGCCAGTGTTCAGTTGGTGCAGGTCAAAATAATAAGTTATTTATCGCCAGCCAGTGTCTAGTCAGTGCAGATCAAAATACTAATGTTATTTAACGACAGCTAGTGTCTTAGTTCTATTTCTTGTAATAATATATCTCAAGGAGTTATCCATATTTGTTGACAAAAATATTTATTTTTTTAATTCACAGTCTGATCGGAACTAATATTTCATTGATTATGCTATTGAATGACAATCTATTGTTTACTTATGTGATGACGTTTTCAACTACCGTGGAATTTCCACGAGTTCTGCTAGTAACCATAATAAATACGAAATCTGCATTAATTAAAATATAATATTTAAGCGTATTTTCCGACTGCGCAATGTTGGGCGGTCTGCCAGTTGGTTTTATAAATTTGTATGTTTTCCCTCCTCTCTAGGTCAGATTACCATTTCATCCTCTTCTCTTTTAGCTCCCCTTTTCTTCTGAATCCCTTATTCTTTTTTCTCTCCCACCTTTTGAACTAATTTTTTCTCTCTCTCTTTCATCATCCAAATTATTTTAGCCATCACCTGCAAGGTGGACTCCTGACTAACACAAGACACATGACTTATCTTGAAGATTTTTCTGGTCACTCAGCCAAACTCCCGATGCCAACCTGTCTATTTTATTTTGTTGAAAAATTAATTACTTTTCTCCACGATACCTCATCAAAAACATATTCTATCATTATTCTAGACATATTATACTTGTTTGGCCAAGTGCCAACACCCCCGACCACGCCCAACTCTTAGCCCGTAAGCAAGGTAATTTAGTGTTGCCCGATGCATGAAAATAGTGTTATTGTGGTATCCTAGTACCACGTGGATTAATCATACGACATAATTACAAATATCCTTTGTCATCGATATAGATTGTTATTTTAACTACAGCCAAGTTTAAGATGAATGTATTAACTGACGTTTAATTGTGTTATCTTCGCCCTTTTCTCCTTTACTTCTAATTTTTTCCATATCATTTTTGAGTCCTTATTTCATATCTTTTTTTTGTAAATACCAAATTACCTTGCATTGTTGTAGTCCCATAAACGCAGCTATACCCAGTTCGCAAAACTTAATTAATAACCGTTTGTACTACGAATAACTTATGCTAGGATCAAAGCTAATTAAATGCCAGATATATAGGTGATTTCTGGTTGCAAGTGCTCTCTTGGTCTCTCTCTGCAGTCTGCACTCACTCCTCTCTCTTCCATGCTGGCCTCTCCTCACCCCACTTCTTTAGAAGCTGCTTTAAGTCATGGAGACCAAACCTTTTAAGTCGACGCCACCCGCTCTCATGTCTTGTTTGTAGATATCCTTATAGCGTAGGACAGGTCTTTCTTCAAATCTAAGCCAGTTACGAGCTCGCTGTACAGAGTACTTTTGAGATGTCCTTATCGTCAATTGGCCTATCATAGCCAAACCATCGTTACATTGCATATAATTTCGGCAGTCGTAATTGATTTTGATTTACAACCATTTATATCAATTGCCACGCTGTCTTTAGAACGAAAAAACATATATTTCTTGAAATGAATATATACTATATTATGATCAATAATTTCAGTAACAAACACTATATTAAATACACTTCTAGGTTAATTGAATAAGCAAATACAGCGTAAAAAACAAAAACAAAAAACAAAACAAAACACAAAAAAAACGGGCCCCGTGTACACTTTATTAATTAGAGTTGAGATCTGGTATATGTACTTGATGTGAACTAGCAGAATATCATTATTAAAAAGAGAAACACATTCCAGACGATAAATTTTCTCATCAAATGTTGCTTTTCTTCTGTCTAAACACAAATATTTGTAATTTCCTTCTTTTTATGCAGGGTGTTAAAAAAGTCGTTGAGGGATTTTGAACTTTAATACATTATTTTATTCAGAGGATATCCTTCTGTAGTTTTAACACAATCTGACTAATATATTGGGAATTATTTAAAACAATGTAAATTTCAAACAATCTTTATTTGTGAAAAATAATGTTTTTTAAATATTGCCGATTTTCAGCTTCGCATAATTGTGCTCTATCTAAAGCATCATTTATGGCAGATTGCAGAATATCTGGGTTGCGATTTAATTCCCTTATTTCCTCTAATTCTTGCAGGGTTTGGGACTTGTTAACATAGACTCCTTTTTAAGATATTTAAGACAAGAAAAGTCATGGCTATTCAAGTCTGGTGAACGTAGTGGACATTTGCCATTACCATAGCGAGAGATAACGAGACTCTTTGAGCCAAAACAATTTACTCCTGATTTTGGTAAAATAATTTCACAACTTGCATACGTTATTTTCTTTAGTATCTTATGACTTTTATTTTTTCTTCTAAATATAAAATGCATCATTGGTTAATGCTTTTTTTTTTTTTTACACAATGATCACCACTTATCAAGGCCCGGAAGCCACTCAGGGATAAGGGTTATTGCAAGTACATTACGTTAGTGAGGAGATTTGCTGAAGTGTTTACTTAAGGGGGCAGTTCATTAGGAATTTGTTAACATTGGACTTGAAGACATCCAAGTTGTAGTCCGGAGGGAAGCAGGCAGACGGAACAGAGTTCCACAAGCGTGCAGTTCTAAGAAAGAAGCTTTGTTCATGGAATCCGCGTTTTGATTTAGGCACAGATATAGAGTGGGGGAAATTTTTCACAGTGGATTCAGCTAGACGGGTGTTTTTCGTGAAAGATTGGCGAGGGGGGACCAGAGATTGGAGTTCTTTTTATTTTATTTAATTGTATTGGACTGATATAAAACCGATCAAGAAAATATAGGCGTATAAGATGCACCTATATTTTGTTGGTCGATTTTATGTACGTACAACTAACTAAAGGGGTACATTAGTTTCTTCCATAGCAATAATAATAACAATAATCACAATAAAGCAACAAAAATGAAAGAGAAAACTCAAAAGGAATATATCAGGAGAACAAGAGGAGTCCTAGTGTTACATGAAAGGGCTGTCTCCTTCTCATGTAAGTAAGAAGACATACGAGATAAGTGAAAATGATATTAGGAAAAGGCTAGAATCGAACCCTGTAGGCAAGTGTTAAATATAATGGAAATTGGAATCTTAGGATTTCAGTCCATTGTTAATTCTATTAGAATAGCTAAATATTACATTTTCTCTTTATATCATATATGAAACCTCGCTACGTTGTCACCTCCTTTTTCGCTCTAATCAGGTTATTATGTTCTCGTGTAAGTAAGAAGACATATTAGATAAATGAAAATGATATTAGGATAAGGCTAGAATCGAACCCTGTAAGCAAGTGTTAAAGATAATAATAAAGAATGGAATGTTAGAAATTAAGTCCATTGTTAATTCTATTAGAATTCTATTATTTTCTGTTAAATATTGTTTATCTCGGAAAAAGAGTCGACTGTCCATTCTTTTAGAAACCTGAATATTAAATATGTCAGTTAAAAGGATGGACAATGCAAATTAAAAATATATTGATTAAAAATAGGTTAGAATTAGAATTGAGGATTCTTTTGTTTGCCAAAAGTGTGTTTGGACAAACATATGTAAAGCCACGTGAAAATTAGTCACGTTGGAAAACACACTTCTAACGTCACAAACAAAGGAGATTTCTCAGTATAGGAATCTAATGGTCCGAAGTTAGAAGTCAGTTGATGAGTTGCAGTTGATCAGTCAAGAGACGGTGATAGAGAGTTGGAGAGTGGGAGCCCCTAGAGGTGAAGGGAGAAGAATAGACCAATGTAGCCATACAAGCTGAATTGCTGACGTCATCGACCGGCGGATCAGATGAATAAAGAAACCACCATTTATGTTTGTAACTGCGTTGTCTCGTGTCGTCATTACTTACAACATAAAAGGTGAATGTGTTTATCATCTTGTAACGAACTCTTGTATAACGCTTCCAAGTATTATGTGTCCTCCCCACCATCATCATAAATGAAACATCTACTCCTCTCTATATGTGTATAAGAACTGTTGCATCATCATATCTCCAAGTCAGTATTAATATGAAACCTCCTAGGATTGTCACAGTCGTCGTCATGATGTCTTCCCATCAGAATTGTCATCACCATCATCATTCGTGTAATATGTACACCGTTATATATGTCCCCAATATGAGCCCCCTGCTACACAATACTAGAAACTAAACTATGTGGAAAAAAAACTACTAAAAAGAAATACACACATTAGTAGTATCACTAGTAAGATACTCTGATATCGTTTATAAGGTGGACCAAAGGAGAACTGGTGCATGTCGACCAGCAGACCAGGAAACTTATGACCATGCACAATGCACTGCATCCAAAGGATAATACCAAATGATTCTATGTGAAAAGGAAAGATAAAGGAAGAGATCTGGTTTGTATAGAAGACTGTGTGAATGACACACACACACACACACACACACACACACACACACACATACACACACATATACACACACACACACACCCAACCACCCACCCACCCCCACACACACATGCACACACACACACTCAACCACACACACACACACACACACACACACACACACACACACACACACACACACACACACACACACACACACACACACACAAGAATTTACATAATGCAGAACATCAAAAGAATAATTACTGCAGCAAGAGACACTGAAAAAATGCATCAAACTGTCCCAAAAAAGGAATACAAGAACAGGCGCAACCAAGTGGGAAGGGAAGTACGCTGGGACTTATGCAAGCAACTGCATCTCGAACACACGGACAAATGGTACAAGCATAAGCCGGCAATAGTGCTTGAAAACGAGAATCACAAAATCTTATGGGACATTGACATACAAATGGATAAACCCATCCAAGCAAGAAGACCGGATGTTGTAATAATTAACAAGAAAGAAAAGTCCTGTCAAGTCGTAGACAGGGTAAATATTAAAGAAAAGGAGAAACAGAACAAATGCACAGAACTAGCCAGAAAGGTGAAAGGGATATGGATGATAAAGGAAATCAAGATAATACCTTAAATGATAAGAGCACTAGGAACAATTCTGAAAAACTTTTAAAAAAGTGTGAGGAATTGAAATCAGAGGAATGGCTGGAAAGATACAAGAAATAACGATAATGAAAACAGCTGAAATATTAAGAAAAACCTTTGAATGCGGAGATCTATGCAGACGAGTCACATGCGCAAAATGAAGAAGCTTTACATGCAACCCAGAACATTGAAACTGCATATCTCCAAATTTTCTATCCCCTCAGCCATTGGCCCATCATCTCCCCCAAAGTCGAGAAGAATCAAGGAGGATCAAAAGAGAGAGGAGAGAGCACTGACCAGACCTCCACCAGACAAGTGCGAAGAGAGCTTAGACCTTGAGGAGGCTTATTGCCACTCAAATCCCAGTTGAGATTAATGGCTGCTGTCAGCGAGAAATCAATGGTAAGCAGCTGTTGTGATAACGCAAAGTCATTTGCAAATGTTGTCGAAAGAGATAGAGAGTACTTGAAGTCTGGGGAGACTTGTTGTCACTCAGCTTCCAGGGAACACCACAGGTTGTTTTCAAGAAGAGACCTTTGATGACCTGTATGGAAGCTCCTTTTGAGTCAATAATAACAAAAATAATAAAAATAATAAAAATAATAAAAATAATAAAAATAATAGTATCTAGAAGTTCTCTAACCCAACCATATTCCCATTGCCACATCACTGCCCCCCCCCAAAAAAAAAGACCAAATAACCAAGTAGAGTCAAGGAGGAAAAAAAGATTGATGAACTGACCAGACCTCAGCCGAATAAGTGTGAAGAGAACTGGGACCTTGTGGAGGCTTATTGCCATTCAAATCTTAGCAAAGACAAATAGCTGCTGCCAACGAGAAATCAATGGCAAGCAGCTGTTGCGATAATGCAAATTTATTTGCAAATGTTATCAAAAGAGGTGGAGAGTACTGGAAATCTGGGAGACTTTTTGTCACTCAGCTTCCAGGAAACACCACAGGCTGTTTTCATGGAAAGATCTCTGAAGACCTGTGTGAAAGCTCCTTGTAAGCCGCCAATAATAATAATAATAATAATATTAATAATAATAATAATAATAATGATAATAACAACAACAAAACAACAACAACAACAACAACAATACTACTACTACTGATAATAACAATAATAATAGTAATAATTATAATAATAATAGTAATAATAATAATAATAGTAATAATAATAAAAAAAAATAACAACAACAACAACAACAACAAAACAACAGCATTACTACTACTAATAATAAACCGGGAAACTCATGACCATGCATAATGCACTACACCCAAAGGACGATATTGACAGACTCTACGTGAAAAAGAAAGACAGCAGGAGAGGACTGATCTGTGTGAAGGACACAAAAAAAGAACTAGAAAAATACATAATGCAAAACACTGAATGGATAATTATGGCAGCGAAAGACACTGAAAAAGACAACAAAGCAGAAAACAGAAAGACAAATGACAAAACGAGAAAAGAAAAATGGGAAGAGAAACAACTCCACGGAAGATTCATAAGAATGACAAAAGATGAGAATAACGAAAACACCTGGACATGGATGCGAAAAGGACATATAAACCGAGAAACTGAATCTCTAATAACTGCAGCACAAAATTACTCGATAAGAACCAACCATAATAAAGCAAGGATCGATAAAACACAAGAAAACAGCAAATGCAGACTCTGTGGACAGAGAGACGAAATGATAAACCATATAGTAAGTGAATGCAGCAAACTGGCCCAAAAGGAATACAAAAACAGGCATGGCCAAGTGGGGAGGGCGGTGCACTGGGAATTATGCAAACGACTTCATTTTGAGCGCACAGACAAATGGTACAAGCATAAACCCGCAACAGCACTCGAAAATGAGAACCACAAAATCCTATGGGACATGGACATACAGACGGACAAACCCATCCAGGCAAGAAGACCAGATGTCGTAATAATTTACAAGAAAGAAAAATCCTGTCAAATCGTAGATTTGCTGTCCCAGCTGACCACAGGGTGAGTATGAAAGAAAAGGAGAAACGAAGCAAATACACATAGCTAGCCAGAGAGTTAAAAGGGATTTGGATGATGAAGAAAATCAAAATAGTACCGATAATAGTAGGAACACTAGGAACAATTCCGAAAAACTTCGAAAAAGAATGGTAGAAATTGGAATCAGAGGAATAACTGCAAAAATACAACGACTAACGATAATGAAAACGGCTGAAATATTAAGGAAAACCCTCGAATGTGAGGAATAACACAAGACAATATAACAAAGAAGCGTTACAGGGAATGAAGAATGCCGAAGTTGCATATCTACAAGTTCTACACCACCATCATGCATCCCCCCATTGTTTCATCACCGTTCCCCACCCCCCAATAGAAAAGTGATACCAAAGAGCCAAGAAGGGTCAAGGAGGATGGAAAGACTGAGGAGAGAGCACTGGCCAGACCTCGGCTGGACAAGCGTGAAGAGAACTGGGATCGTGGGGAGGCTTAGTGCCACTCAAATTTCAGTATAAACCAATAGCCACTACCAGCGAGAAATCAATGGTATGAGGCTGTTGCGATGACGCAAATGTATTTGCAAATGCTATCGAAGGAGGTGGAGAGAGCTGGACATCTGGGGAGACTTGTTGTCACTCAGCTTCCAGAGAACACCACAGGTCTCCAAACCGATCGTTTGCTAACTTGTGTGAAAACTCCATGTGAGCCAATAGTAATAATAATAATAATAACAACAACAACAACAAAATAACAACAATACTACTACTACTACTACTACTGATAATAATAATAATAATAATAATAATAATAATAATAATAATAAAGCAACAATCGTAGGAGCACTAATGCGGAAACTAACCTTAATAAACTATCAATCTATACAAATATAATAGTAGATGTATGTGAGTGTTTGTGTGTCTATCTTCATGAAAATATTTAACCGATAAACACTTAAACTACTGGTCACACAACACTGAAATAAATAGTAAATAGTAATCATACACCAAGAATGTTTTATAACGAACTAGCGAGGGGTACTCGGCGTTGCCCGGGTGTTTGGGGGGGGGTTTAAAAAAAAAAGTAAGTATGAGGATCGAACCCGAACCGTTGAGGCAAAGTTGTAAATTAAAGTGTGAAAAAAAAAAGTGCGATGTTAACCATTGCCCCACCGCGAGATGCTAACTGAAACACGTTTGACTTTATTTAATTAGTTAGACTTAGCAGGTGCCCGTTTTAATGAGTTAATGAGATCAATTGACTGCGGGATGATATTTATTTACTGCTGAACGCTTTTTTTTTTTTTTTTCCACCCCCAAGGTGTTATAGGAAAAAGACTAACCCATATGCGGCGAGCGACAAATATTGAATATTTATCTTTCCGAAATCGAGCAAATTAAATAGACAGGCGAGCTTCGTTGTTAAGTGTGAGATATTACGATTTTTATGAGATATAAAAAGTTTTAAAAAGTTGCGAAGCGAGCGACCGCTTCTCTGGAAGAAGCCTTTTGTAGACACACAGAAAAAGCAAACACACATACATACATACATGATGATTGCAACGTCTTGTCAGACGAGTGCCACTCCCTCAGACATTTAAAATCCATGAGCCCAAATACCTGAGGGAGTATCTATACAAAGAGTCTTAGCTTTGTACGACAGCTAAGTCTCTCTCTCGATTCAAAATGTTGAGATCCAGCAACAAGCAAGACCAAGATAGCCAGCAACAAATTAAACTGCAGACCAGCTTAATGCGGGTACTGGTCTTCCGCTTTATGGTTTTTTAAATCAGAGATTTGCTTCTCCTAGAAAGGTTGCCTTCACCACGGCTTACGGGAGCCCTCTCCACCCCAATACACATATACACACACACAAATATACACGGTGCTAGTTGGCCGTTGACCCAGAAAAAGAGTTCATTTGCCCTTTGGAAGGTCTTGTTTTTAATCCTTCAGGGAGACTAGCCGCCCTCCTCACCAAACAAGTCTGGTGGGGGAACCAGTTTAGTCGCCGGTGACCCGACCATGAGGCAGGCAGTACTGGGTTACATGGTACCAGTAGCATATGACATGACCTGACATAAACATGACATACATACATACATACATACATACATTTTCGCTTTTATATTTATAGATAAAATCTTTGGATAGATGAATAACACACAGAGAAATATATCGGCAAATTAATATGCAAAATGTTCATTTCAACTTGCAGACATATTTTTTACTTCTTTCTGCGCATGCCCAAATTGAATTCAAGTCACTTAATATTGGTTTTGATTTTAGCTGATGGCATTCAAGTTATTTAAAAAAATAATAGTAAACCACTACTATATATTAGGTACAATATAATATTCAATAGAGAATGGGCTCTGTAATCATAAATAGGATATCTGCATAGATTAAACTATATAGAAGCGTATTTTACGACCCGGCTAGGCCGTCTGATCCCCCCCCCCCGTTATTTGAAATAAAAACTTAAAACTTTAAAAAAATCGAAATTTGAGGAATAGTCATTAACTTGTCTCGCATACGTACTGGTAAAATTTCAGAAAAATCGGGGGTGTCTAAATTTAGAAAACAAAGGCTTACACTCTTTTTTTTTTACGCGTTTTGCATAAAACTAAATATAGCCCACATTGCTACCCATTTCACTTACTAAAATGATTGGTTAATTGGTTTAGAAATGTTTTTTTACAAATAATTTAGCAGGGTGTCCATAAAAAATTATAACTTTATTTGCATTAGCGATAGAAATAGTCTAATGTTCCTATTTACTTGCCTCCCCACGAGGGCCGAGTTAGACACAAGGTCGGATTTTAATGTGGGCAAAATCAAGCTCCCCAAAAAGGGGCAGTCTGGATAGGAACAAAAATAAAAATTGCCTCAACCTAGAAAGATTTTTCCTTTACTGGTCGAGGTCGGAATAGGTGAAATGTAGTATCAGAACAGATACTACACTTTGCTCCTAGCCAAAAGAAATAGTATAATGTTAAAAAGTTTCATGTACCTAGTTTAAAGTATAGTTATTGAATAATTCTTCTCCACAAAATTTGTAGTAATTTTTACATAAGTGAGAAATATTCTTTTTAGTATGTACTAGCAGTTCAACCCGGCTTTTCTCGGGTCCTATGTACTGTTCATAACTTTATGTGCATATTTATATATATATATATATTAAAAAGTTTGACTCATGTCCAGGTAACCTACATCTAAAATTTTAAGTAGTTTAGACCCAAAATTGGCGGAGGAGTTTGGTAGAGTCTGCAAAGGTCAACTCTTTTAACTTTGACCTCTTGGCAGACAAATTTTCCCACAAAAACTTATTAAAAAGCTTGCTGCATGACTGAATACCCATTATGTAAAATTTCAAATGTTTAGACCCACAATTGGCTGAATAGTTTGCTAGAGACCGAAAAGGTCAAATCTTTTAAACTTTGACCCCTTGGCAGCCAAATTTTCGGTCAAAAACCGATTAAAAAGCTTGCCCTATGTCTGAATACACTTGATGTAAAATTTTAAATGTTTAGACTAAAAATTGGCTGAATAATTTGGTAGAGACCGCAGAGGTCAATTTTTTAAAACTTTGACCCCAATTTTGATCCCTTAACATTTATTGTTTTTGGGCTAAAATCAAATTAAAAAAAGTTTGATCCATGTCCAAGTAACTTATATCTAAAATTTCACGTATTTAAGCCAGAAATTGACGGAGGAGTTTGGTAGAGTTCTAAAAAAGTCAAATCGTTGAACTTTGACCCCATTGACAGCCAAATTTCTGGCCGAAAACCGATTAAAAAGATTTTTCCCCTTATGTCAAATCTCGAGTCTGTAGACTGAAATTTGACAGAGTAGTTTGGTAGGGAAATGCACACACACACACACACACACACACACACACACACACACACAATTTCACTTTTATAGATGGGTAGATTTGATCCATGGCTTCAACTGAAGAACAAGTAAATCGTGCCCTTTGGTTGTTTGAACTGAAATCTAATATTGCTGTGCTAAGAAAGTTTAGAATTGAACACAAAAAAGAAGCACTACATAAGAAAACTGTTGTTAAATAGATGACAAATGTAATTTCAGGTATTATTACAATCAGTCGGCAAAAGATTTCCGCGAACTGCAAAATCGTATACCCCATTTGTATGGCAAATAAAGCCTTAAAAACACAGATTTACTCTTGTCTAATTTTTCTTACACTTTTTTTTTTTTTAAATCGCAAATGCAAACAAAGTTATAAGTTTTTAATGCAAATAGACTTTATGGACACCCTGTGCATACACATCACTTACTTATTTGTGTGTGTGTGTGTTTCTATGATCGTGTATGTGTGTGTGTGTGTGTGTGTGTGTGTGTGTGCGCGCGTGTGTGTGCTTGTGTGTATGATTAGTTGTCAACTGACCTCGAACGCACAGAACGAGGTGACCCAGCAAGACTACGAAAAGATTTCATATCTTACAATAACCTACTATTCCCGGGTGGGGTTATTGCGTGCTTAATGCTCTCGCCATGTGAGCGAATTTATGTTTTGCTTGTTGCATCTTTTCAAATCGAATTTTAACCTACAAATGTACACGTGTACCCACAATCTTTCATGCGCGTTCACACACACACACACACACACACACACACACACACACACACACACACACACACACACACACACACACACACACACACGAACCGATATATACATACATGTACACATATACATATATATAAAGGCATATATATATGTATGCACATATTGTGTGTGTGTCTATATATATATATATATATATATATATATATATATATATATATATATATATATATATATATATATATAATATAATATAATATAATATAATATAATATTTATGGTTTAATCTGCAAATCTAAAAGTGTCCTGAGATTATTATCATGCGATCACCTTTACATAAAGAAGGGGTTTATGTTTTTTTTTTTTTTTTTTTTTTTTTCATTTTTCTTAAACTTTTTCTTCTAGGGGATGGGACATCCAACCAGATGTCTGACATTTACCCCTATTTTAGTGAGTCCAACCAAGAGATCTTTTCAGGATTCTAGCCGTCCCTTTCAGTGCAATCGTTTGTATTTCACTTGCACTTGGTTCACCGGGTATGCTTGCATGTCACGTATGTGTACTTTCATGTAGGACTAAAGCTGGACTAAAACGTCACCGATTTTTACAGAAATTCATAATTAATGTTCATTCGAATGAAATGTCCTTAATGACAAGTCGACAATTCAGAACTTAAAGTCTCTGGGAAACCCATATAATAATAACTGAGCCTAATTATTTAAGCTTAATATAAAGTCTCAAGAAGACACACATAATGATATCTTAGCCTAATCATTGAGGTTTAAAATTGTAGTCTCAAGGAGAAGTACGTTAGATGCGCCGAATGTCTCATATGCGGCAAGTGAGTCCCATAGACTCTTCTCGTAGGGCTGTCTTGAGGGAACTGGGGGAGGGGGGAAAAACGCATGCAAGAAAAAACCCGCCAAAGCGAATCGCCCCGCAGCAAATACAATCGATCAATTTGATTGGTCTAAAATAAAGGCAATGGGCAGCATGATATAATTGTAAAATTTCTGACAAAAAAACCCCCCCAACCCCCCCCCCAAAAAAAACCAACAACAACAACAACAACAACTACTACTACTACTACTACTACTACTACTAGCAGAAGCCGTGGAAATTTCACGGTAGTTGGACATTTTTAAAACACATAAATAAAATGAACAATAAAATAAAATTAAAATAAAACAAATAACGAATTTAAAACAATTTGTTAGCAAATTCTTTTTTAACCTTTTAAAGCTAAAAAGAATTGATTAAAAAAAATTTAGAATTTTTTTTAATCAATTCAGTGCACAATACATTGTTTTTTTTTTTTTTTCTTCAGCTTAAGACAAAAAAAAATTGAAACTTTTTTTTTAATAACTTTTATCGTCCGAGATCAGTTTTCAATTATAACGTTCTACTAAATTGAACACCTACTTTATGGCCATCTCTCTCACGTGACCGGTGAATTTTGCCGTCTAAAAAAGGAGTTAGACTAAATTTTTCCTTTCTTTCCAACTCGATGACGACTGTTACATATCTTCGAGTATGCTGAAAATGAATAATAGTAATGGCCTATTTTAGCGTCGGAAAAAAAGTCTCCAAACTATTCAATTCAAACAAAAAATTAAATACAAAGTTTAATTTATATAATTGTATAAAAAATAAAAACACGTTTTTGTTTTTCTTATGAATAAAAACATCCAACAATTCAACGGCTCTTACATTGCATTTCGTACAAATGATATTTAGTCATACATTTTTTCCCGACTCTAAAATTAAACATTACTAATATGGCATTTTTGAAAGCTGTATATGTCAGTATAAACGTGACATGTCCACAAGAAGTTTTGTTTGTGCATCATTTAACATTATTTTCCGAATAATTTTTCCAAAAATCCATTCTTGGTGTGGCTAGTTTAATGTGTTACCAAATTCTTAAAAAAAATTTTTTTTTTAGGTTGTTTTTTTTTTTTTTTCACAATTTCTTATAGTTAGGATTTTTTCAAATAGGTGAGAGAGAGAGAGAGAAAGAGAGAGAGAGAGAGAGGGAGAGAGAGAGAGAGAGAGAGAGAGAGAGGGAGAGGGGGGGATTAAGAAAATTCCCTTCCGAACCCTTCTTTTAGACGGGAATATTCACCGATCCCGTAAGAAAGATGGTTACAAATTAGGTGTTCAATTTAATAGAAAGTTATAATTGAAAACTGATCCCGGACAACAAAAGTCATAAAAAAAAGTTTCAAATTTTTTTGTTTTCATCAGAAAATTAAGTTCGTGTTGTAGACCCGTGCTAGGGGTTACAAATGAAAGAAACCACAAATAGTGTAAATATAATATGTATTTATCATAAAGAATACAGGAGCCACTAAAGTGGTATGAGAGGAACGTGTTCGTAGCATGCGGTTAAACATGGTATGAATGTCTCCATCTAGTCTCTGAAACCAATGGTATTCATAGGACTGATTGATTCCAATTAGTTCTCATAATAGGGGTGATTTGTACTCCACAGCACTACAGCAGTTCGTAATCGATTAGATTAACGTAAAAAAAGAAAAAAAAACCCTGTGAATTGTGGAATTTAAAGGTGGGGAGGGGGGCAATTTCCTAAACGTTCGCCAAATTAATTTATTAATTATTGTATCGCAACTGAACTAAATTGTGATCAAACTTAGTGCTGTTAGTGTTGCTTCTCAATTTTTTTGTTTCAGCTATTTACAGACTATTAAAATAGCTGACTTGTTTACGAAGAAATTGAAATGGATTTTGGGTGCTTATTCAAATTGGCAATTAAAAATAAAGAAAATGCAGAAAAGTCTGCATGAAGAAGTTAAAGTAATACCAATAATCGTAAGAAGTTAAAGTAATACCAATAATCGTAAGAAGTTAAAGTAATACCAATAATCGTAAGAAGTTAAAGTAATACCAATAATCGTAAGAAGTTAAAAGTAATACCAATAATCGTAAGAAGTTAAAGTAATACCAATAATCGTAAGAAGTTAAAGTAATACCAATAATCGTAAGAAGTTAAAAGTAATACCAATAATCGTAAGAAGTTAAAAGTAATACCAATAATCGTAAGAAGTTAAAAGTAATACCAATAATCGTAAGAAGTTAAAGTAATACCAATAATCGTAAGAAGTTAAAAGTAATACCAATAATCGTAAGAAGTTAAAAGTAATACCAATAATCGTAAGAAGTTAAAGTAATACCAATAATCGTAAGAAGTTAAAAGTAATACCAATAATCGTAAGAAGTTAAAAGTAATACCAATAATCGTAAGAAGTTAAAGTAATACCAATAATCGTAAGAAGTTAAAGTAATACCAATAATCGTAAGAAGTTAAAGTAATACCAATAATCGTAAGAAGTTAAAAGTAATACCAATAATCGTAAGAAGTTAAAAGTAATACCAATAATCGTAAGAAGTTAAAGTAATACCAATAATCGTAAGAAGTTAAAGTAATACCAATAATCGTAAGAAGTTAAAAGTAATACCAATAATCGTAAGAAGTTAAAGTAATACCAATAATCGTAAGAAGTTAAAGTAATACCAATAATCGTAAGAAGTTAAAGTAATACCAATAATCGTAAGAAGTTAAAAGTAATACCAATAATCGTAAGAAGTTAAAAGTAATACCAATAATCGTAAGAAGTTAAAAGTAATACCAATAATCGTAAGAAGTTAAAGTAATACCAATAATCGTAAGAAGTTAAAGTAATACCAATAATCGTAAGAAGTTAAAGTAATACCAATAATCGTAAGAAGTTAAAAGTAATACCAATAATCGTAAGAAGTTAAAGTAATACCAATAATCGTAAGAAGTTAAAGTAATACCAATAATCGTAAGAAGTTAAAAGTAATACCAATAATCGTAAGAAGTTAAAAGTAATACCAATAATCGTTACAGAACGACGACGTCATATTCCCCAAATCACGTAAAAATTTAAGTATATTCCAACCAGGAGATACATTTTAGAAAAAAAAAAAAATCCAATTTCACGACTAAGTTTGTTTTTTATTTTTATTACATTTTCACCCCAAACAAGGCACATTGCCACTTAGGTGTAGGGGGATACTATCAGGGGCAGCAACTACTGGGGTACTATGTAGGGATTTGGGCAGCAAGATGTCGCTTCACGTTACACTTGAACTTCTGCATGTCAGTACAGTTGGGGAAGCAGGGACCTCGAATGGAATTCCAGAGTCTAGCGGTTCTGGGGAAGAAACTATTGGAGTAGAAAGATCTTTTACATCTAAGGATCTCTACTGTGTGGGCGTGGGATTTGGCTGCCCGTCGGGTTTGCCGAAGGTGTCTACGTCGTGGGGGCACAAGTGTTTGCAGTTCGTCAGAGCATTCACCATTAAAATAATTGTAGAACAGGCAGAGGGATGTAACGTTTCGTCGATGGGACAGAGGCTGAAGCTTAGATGCCAGTTCAGGACCTATCAGATTGGCGACTCTCTTTTGAACCTTGTTTAGGAGCGAGAGACTAGCAGCAGATGCACCAGCCCAAATGTGACAGCAATACTTCATACATGGGGGAATGGTGGCCTTATAGAGATACACGATACTTTCAGGGGCTAATAGTTTTCTAGCATGGTAGAGAGAGCCTACCTTCTTCGCAGCGGCCCTGGCAATGTTTTCAATGTAATTGTTCCAACTCATGTTTCCTGTGAACGTTAGGCCAAGCAGTTTGAAAGATGTACTCTCAGATAACGAGTCACTGGCCATTGCTATTGGTGACAAAGAAGGTTTCTTGTAATTATTGAAGGAAGCCAGTTTAGTCTTGGCAGCATTGAATGTGACTATCCATTTTTGTCCCCCATTCCACTACAGATTGGAGGTCATCCTCTAGTGTTTTTGCCATTTTTTTAGTTATGTGTTCATTTGTTTTCCTGTCATGCCTGCAATAAAGTGTGGTGTCATCAGCATATATACCCATTTCAGAGGCAGTTTTGTCGGGGAGGTCATTAATAAATATTAGGAACAATAGAGGTCCAAGGATAGACCTCTGAGGCACTCCCGCATTTATATCATATTGTTTAGATGTACGACCATCGAAGACACACTGGATTTTTCTCTTATCTAAGGATTTAATTATGTTAAGTATTCTACCAGTGGTACTGTATGATTTAATTTTCCTGAGGAGACCCCAATGCCATACCCTGTCAAAAGCCTTAGATATATCTAGAGCTATCGCTCTGCCCTCCCCCGCTTTGTCCAGTGAATGGTATATACGTTCAGAGATTACAGTTAGGATTTCTGCTGTGGAACGGGCTTGTCTAAATCCATGTTGTTTGTCAGTCAGAAGTTTAGCATCTGTAAGGTGACGGACTAGAGCATGGTTAATTATGGTCTCAAATATTTTGGCGAAAAGTGGGAGGAGGCTAATGGGGCGATAATTTCATGAGTCAGTTCTTTCGCCAGAAATCTTGAATACTGGTACCACAGAAGCAGCTTTCCAACAGCCTGGAAAGCATGATTCATTAAGGCATTTGTTGTAGAGTTTGGAGAGAACTGGAGCTACTTCGGCTGAGCACTTTTTTAATAGCACAGCTGGGATGAGATCAGGTCCACATGCTTTTGAGGTGTCAAGGTTTTTATGATAGCTTGCACCTGAGCAGGGGTGATTTTTAGATCGTCTAGGGTGGCGTCTGTCCGCAAGGAAAAGTCAGGCAGGGGGTGGTTGGAAGGGTTCAGTGTGGAGTTGGAGGCAAACCGGCTGGGAAGCATATTAGCCTTGTCAGTTGCTGAGAAAACAACTTGTGATTGTTGGTTAGTGGGGGAATTATTGATTGCCCATTATTTACTACACTGTTGTAGATTTTCCAGAAGTTACGAGTTCCTAATTTTTGTGCTTCGATGCGTTTTTTAGTGGGTTCAGTAAATTCTCTCTTAGCTGTCGCTATTTCCTTCTTAACGTTACTTCTAGCTTCTGTATATTTCTGTCTGTTTGAACTGAACTTATGTCGGCTAAATCTGCGGTATGCATGCTGCCTTTGAGCAATGGCAGTTGCGCAAGTAGAAGTAAACCATTGGGGAGAGTGGAATAGTGAGCGAGTCGTAATGTTTTCGTCGACCATCATGAAATCTGATGAAATAAATAAGGGAGGCATTTCAAATCAAAGTGTCGATGTAAAAAAACAGCCTTATGCTAAATACAGTTAACTTATTGCGGTATCGTTAACTTATCATTAAATGATTAATTGGACTAACTTTTTATAAAACTAAATGCCGTGAATGTAATGATGTTTCTCAACAAAAATAATCAAAGTAAATATTTTTTTATGAAAAAATTGCTGACTTTTTCCTATTTACTTGCCTCCCCACGAGGGCAAAGTTAGACACAAAGTCGGGTTTTAATGTAAGGGAAAATTCAACTCCTCAAACGGGATACTCTTTATAGGAACAAAAATAAAAATCGTCTCAGTTTAGATTTCTCCTCCATTGACCGAGGACAGAAAAATGAAGTGTAGTATAAGAACAGATACTACACTTTGCTCCCAGCTAAAGGTCACCTGACTTGTTTACGAAGAAACTGATGAAATAAATATTGGATTTTTTTTAAATAGGATTTTTTTTAAAAGTTCGTTTCAGTGGTATCGTATTTTTTAAAAAAAATTTCAATAATATTAAATAAAAAAAATATTCGTGTAGAATACGGATCGTGCTGAAATAATTACGTTATTAATTAGAACCCATTCTTAACATAGGGAACTTTAGATTCGTGCAAAATGAATGGCCGGTCCCTAAAATGTATAAACATTTTGAACCTTCCCCTTAACTTAAAAATTCACCAAAATTCAAGAAATCAACCAATTTTAATGAAATTTTCATTATTTATTAATTACCGATCATGGAATAGAATGGATTTATTAGTTTTTGAAATCTTAGTTAGAATTATTATTTTATGCAAACAAAACATACATTGACTAAATTACTAAGAAAAAAACGCATGAATTTATTTTTGCTTTTTTATTATATAAAAAAAGAAAGCATCGTAGATGTTAAGAATAACAAATTTTGGTACTTATGCACTTATGTTACTGCGCTGAAATAATAACGTTATTATTTAGAAAGCCATTCTTAACATCCGGAGGGTGTTTTGTAACTTTTTTCAGTACTCTCACCTTACCATTTAATAAACAAAAAGATCGTAAAAATTGAGTTTAACTCGAAAATACTATTTTAAAAAATAGCGCTGTAACATAGATAGATGCACAAGCACCAGAAATTCTGTCTTTTTTTTAAGATTTTAATATTTCAACAACATTACGAAAAAAAGCCTCGAAAAAAAAAAATCTGTACTTTAACCTAACAATTTAATAAACAAAAGATGCCGTAAAAATTGAATTTGACTTGAAAATCCGATCAAAAAATAGCACACTTCGTATTCTTAAAACCAATCTATTACGTTCATTTAAACTTTACGCAATAGAACCCTCATATAAAAAAATTGACTTCTATTTCTATATTTCTTTTCATAAGTTTTTATGACAACGTACATTATTTAAGTATTTAAACCAGGAGATACATTTGAACAGAAATTTTAAACCGCCATGTTTGTTTGTTTTTTAGTTTTCATTGGTAAGCAAGATTCTTTTATCTAATCAGGGTGTAGCTATGATTTTCATCATTTAATCAGACTGTGGCTGTTTTTTTTCCTTATTAAGGAAAACCCTTGAATGCGGAGATTAATACACATGAACTACAGACAAAGTGGGCATGCAGAAAATGCTACAGATGTAAAACACAGATGGCCCTCACATGGAATCACAAAAACCGGAATTTTTTTATGTCACCAAAAACTGACACCACACCAAAGCGAGGAGAGTCAAGGAGAATGGAAAGACCGAGGAAAGAATGCACTAGCCAGATCTCTGCTGGGCGAGTGCAAAGAGGAATAGGACCTTGTGGAGGCTTGTTGCCACCAACGAGAAATCACTGGTAAACGGCTGCTACGATAACACAAATCCATCTGCAATGGTTATCGAAAAGAGGTGGAGCGTACTGGAAATCTGGGGAGACTTGTTGTCACTCAGACTCCAGAGAATACCACAAGTTGTTCTCCAAAAGAAAATCTTTAATGATGGCCTGTGTGACTATTCCTAGTGAGTAAACATTAAAGCTAAAAAGAATGGATTAAAATCTTTTTAGAATTTTTTCAAAGCAAATTCAACACACAACACATTGTTTTTTTTTCAGATTAAAACACAATTATTTTATCTAACAAAAACGTCGAAAAACGAATTTGTTAAAGAAATAAAAAGAATGTGGAACATGAAGAATTTAAAAGTAATGCCAATAATCGTAAGAGTACAGTATTGCCAATCATGAAAAGTACAAACAGAAATTAGAATCAAAGATGGAAGTCAGAAATTAGAATAAAGATGGAAATTATACAATTTATAAAATATATGGAAATTATACGATTTATAAAATATATGGAAATTATACAATTTATAAAATATATGGAAGTTATGGAAATTATACAATTTATAAAATATATGGAAATTATACAATTTATAAAATATATGGAAATTATACAATTTATAAAATATATGGAAGTTATACAATTTATAAAATATATGGAAATTATACAATTTATAAAATATATGGAAATTACACAATTTATAAAATATATGGAAGTTATACAATTTATAAAATATATGGAAATTATACAACAAACAACAATGATGAAAACAGTTGTAACCTTAAGGAAAATCTTTGAATGCGGAAAACTCCAAATCCAAGGTAAACAAGTCGTTGTTGAGCCGTCCGCATAAATAATCCAATTCTACTCAATTTCCATTATTAATGCTTACTACACTGCCACCTTACATTCATTAACCCTTGTCCTCGAGTGGCCTTCAGGCCTTGATAAGTGGTGACCCTCAAGTTAAAAAAAGCAAAACACAAAGAAACAACAACAACAATAAAAAACTAACCAGACTAAACTACGAATGAATGTCTATCTATAAAAGTGGGAATGTGTGTGTATGTGTGTGAGAACCCTTCTCAACCTTTATACTCAACGAATTTTTGATCTACAGACGTGAAATTTGGTATATAAGGTATTCAGACAGAACACTTTTAAGCGGGTTTTATTCGGAAAAAGTGCTGCCAAGAGAACAAAATTTAAAAAAAAAAATACTATTTGGGGTCATCGGATGTTTATGTTTATCAACTTTTTCACGAGGTTTGAGAACACTTTTTAAATCTCGTAGCAAGCTGGTCTAATGGTTATCGTACTTGACTCACTGTTTTTAGGTTTTGGTTTCGATCCCAGTTCGGATATTTTTTTACCTACAAGAAATGAACTGTTTAAAAAGAAAAAAAAAAAAAACATAATACTCGCTTGCGCAAGTCTCAGTTACTTCCGTTCTTTTTTTTTTTTAGTTCACTTTTTAAAAGAATTTAACGTTACGTTTAATACCGGGCAACGCCGGATACATGTTCTAGTATATCTATCAAAGTGAGAATGTGTGTGCGTTTGTGTGTGTGTGTGTGTGTGTGTGTGTGTGTGTGTGTGTGAGGACACTTCTCAACCTATATACTCACCAGATTTTCAATCTACAGACTTGGAATTTGGTATCTAGGGTAATCAGATATGTGGGAAACATTTTAATCGGTTTTCATTCGAGAAAAAGGGCTACTAAAGGGTCAAAATTACAATATTGGTACTTAGGAGCCATGTTTTCTTTTCTTTTTTTAAATCTATTTGTCAACTGTTTCACGACTGCGCATGTGTGAACATTCCCATGACACAGCTTCTTTCTGTTAAGAATAAGTAGGTTTGTAAACACTTTTCAAACAGCGTGACAGGCTGGCCTGTAGGTTATCGTACTTTACTCACTGTCTTTAGGTTTTGATTTCGATATCAGCTCGAGTATTTCATTTTTTACACTCAAGAAATAAACTGTTTGGAAAAAAATAATGATGGTCGCATGCACATTTCACAGTTAGTTTCAGTTTATATATTTAATTTTTTTTTAAAGGAATTTAACGTTAGGTGTAACCTACGGCATTTTTGTTTATAAGAAATCTGCATTAATTAAAATATAATATTTACGTGTATTTTACGACCGGGCAACGACGGGCGGTCTACTAGTTATCTCTATAAATATAACAGTATATCTGTGTGTGTGTGTGTGTGTCTGTCTGTCTGTCTGTAAATTCGGACTTCCGTGGCAAAGAAACGACGTAAAACAGCTGCAGAAATTTTGTGTGAAAACTCAATGAAAGCTTCATATAAATATAAAGATATTTCTGAGGGCCTAAAAGTGTTGCACTTTTAAACGCAACGATTTCATTTTTTATGGATTATTTTAAATGGTGTATAAAGGATAACCGTTGGCCGAAAGGATTTCAGTTATACTTCGACGTCCAGCATCGGGTTGCGTACTAGAGTAAACCAACAAAGCCTGACGCACTAAGATTTTATCGGATTTATATTTCTTGGTTTTAGGGGCGAACGAATCCTAGCTAATGTAAACGTGTTGACTTGTAAAAGTAGGTTTTCTGTATACATTAGTAACAAAGTTCATATCATCTAAGAATGCTAATGAGCCGTTAATCTCATCCTCTATAGCAAATGCCAATGCAGGGTGAAGTGAATCGAAATGACGTTACTAGCAAGCCGTTGGCATTGCCCAGTCATTACATATATATATATATATATATATATATATATATATATATATATATATATATATATATATATATATATATATATATATATACACTAGCATGGGTGCCCGGCGTTTGGAGGTGTATGCTCAGCAAAAAAAACGATCATTTTTTTTAAAATTTGACCCCTATTATGACCCCATAAAATTTATTGTTTTGGGCTCAAATCGAATTATTAAGTTAAATTCATGTCCAAGGAATCTATATCTAAACTTTCGTTTGGTAGAGTTCTGTAGACTGAAAATTAACAGAGTTATTGCTAATGAAAATGTACACAGACAGACAGACAGACAGACATACACGCTCACTTTTATATATATATATATATATATATATATATATATATATATATATATATATATAGAGAGAGAGAGAGAGAGAGAGAGATAGATACTAACATGGGTGCCCGGCGTTTCCCGGGTATTTGGAGGTGTATGCCGAGCAAAAAAAAAAAAGAAAAAAAACGGTCAATTTTTTAACTTTGACCCCTATTATGACCCCTTAACATTTAATGTTTTGGGTTCAAATCGAGTTATTAAGTTAGACCATGTTCTCAAAGGTCAAATCGTTGAATTTTGACCCCTTAACAGCCAAATGTCTGGCCGAAAACCGATCACATAGATTTTCCCAAATCTCAGTACCCTGTATATCAAATTTTGAGTCTGTAGACTGAAAATTGACAGAGTTATTGCGAAAGAAAATGTACACAGACATACAGACAGACAGACAGACAGATAGAGAGACAGACACACAAACACAGACACACAGACACGTTCACTTTTATAGATATATAGATAGACTAGCATTTCAGCCCGGAGTTGCCCGGGTGTTTTGAGGTGTATGCTGAGCAAAAAAACAAACAAACAAACAAAAAAAAACAAAAAACAAAAAAAAAAGGTCCATTTTAAAAAATTTGACCCCTATTATAACCCTTTAACATTTATTGTTTGGGCTCAAATCGAGTTATTAAGTTAGATCCATGTCCAAGGAACCTGTATTTAAAATTTCAAGTTTTTAGACTCCAAATTGTGGGAGGAGTTTGGTAGAATTCTCAAAGGTCAAATCGTTGAATTTTGACCCCCCCCCCTAACAGCTAAATTTCTGGCCGAAAACCGCGAAGGAGGAAAAGTACGGGGGAAAACCTGACATCTTTGCTGTTACGAACACCGCCAAACCTGAAGTGGCTTATGTTTAAATTAAGGGTAGACAATCGAAAGGAAAGAATATCTTTCAAAAATACCGGCGAACAAAGCGACCCACCACCCTGTAAAAAAGTGTCTAGTTGAAGGTGAAGATATTAATGTTTTTAGCCAATTTTTCGAAATGTGTTGTATGAAAGGTCGAACTTTAAAACAATACTGATCTTGGTAAAATCCATCGCCTCTGTTGAAAGTGTTGGGCAGACATGCAAACATACATACTTACATATATTTATATATTGCTAACTATAAATTTTCGACCCAAACCGATGAAAAAGCTTGCCCTATTTCTGAATACCCTTTATGTAAAATTTCAAATGTTTAGACCAGAAATTGGCTGAGTAATTTGGTAGAGACCGCAGAGGTCAATTTTTTTTTTTAAACTTTGACCCCTATTATGACCCCTGAACATTTATTGTTTTGGGCTCAAAATAAGTTATTAAGTTAGATCCATGTCCAAGGTACCTATATCTAAAATTTCATGTGTTTAGACCCAACGTTGTCGGAGGAGTTTGATAGAGTTCTCAAAAGTCAAATCGTTGAACTTTGACCACTTAACAGCAAAATTTCTGGCCGAAAACGGATCACAAAGATTTCCCGAAATCTCAGTACCCGGTATATCAAATTTCGAGTCTGTAGACTTAAGATTGATAAAGTTACTGCGTAGGGAAATGTACACAGACAGACAAATAGACAGAAAGACAGACACGTAGATACACAGACACGTTCACTTTTATAGATATACTAGAATTTTAGCCCGGCGTTGTCCGGGTGTTTGGAGGTGTATGCTGAGCAAAAAAAAAAAAAAAAAAAAAAAAAAAACGATCAATTTTTTAACTTTGATCCCTATTATGACAACTTAAACTTTATTGTTTTAGGCTCAAATCGAGTTATTAAGTATGATCCATGTCCAAGGAACTTACATCTAAAGTTTCAAGTGTTTAGACCCCAAATTATCGGAGGAGTTTGATAGAGTTCTCAAATGTAAAATCGTTGAATTTTGATCCCTTAACAGCCAAATTTCTGGCCGAAAACAGATCACATAGATTATTCCAAATCTCAGTACGCTGTATATCAAATTTCGAGTCTATAGACTGAAAATTGACAGAGTTACTGTGTAGGGAATTGTACACACAGACAGATACACAGACAGACATATACACAGACACATTCACTTTCATAGATATACTAGCAAAGGTACCCGGCGTTGCCCGGGTGTTTGGGGTGTATGCTGAACAAAAAAAAAAACAAAAAAAAAAAAGCGTTCAAATTTTTTAAAAATTTAACCACTATTATGACCCCTTAAAATTTATTGTTTTGGTCTCAAATCAAGTTATTAAGTTAGATCCATGTCCAAGGAACCGTTATCTAAACTTTCAAGTGTTTAGACCCCAAATTGTGGGAGGAGTTTGGTAGAGTTCTCAAAGGTCAAATCGTTCAACTTTGTACCCCTTAACAGGAGAATTTCGGTCCGAAAACCGATCATAAAGATTTTCCCAAATCCCAGTACCCTGTATATCAAATTTCTAGTCTGTAGACTTAAATTAACAGAGTTATTGCATAGGGAAATGTACACAGACACACACAGACACGTTCACTTTTACAGATATACTAGCATACTGCTACTAGAAAATGTACACAGACAGACAGACAGACAGACAGACAGACAGACAGACACTTTCACTTTTATAGATGCAACACAATATATACGTACTAGCATGGGTACTCGGCGTTGCCCGGGTTATTGTTTTGGGCTCAAATCAAGTTATTAAGTTAGATCCATGTCCAAGGAACCTATATCTAAAATGTCAAGTGTTTAGACCCAAAATTGTCGGAGGAGTGTGGCAGAGTTCTCAAAGGTCAAATCGTTGAACTTTGACCCCTTAACAGCCTAATTTCTGGCCGAAAACCAATCACATAGAGTTTCCCAAATCTCAGTAACTGTATATCAAATTTCGAGTCTGTAGACAAAATTTGACAGTTATTGCGTAGGGGAATGTACACACACAGACACACAGACAGACACACAGACAGACACACAGACAGACGCACAGACACGTTCAATTTTATAGATATATAGATAGATCGAAAAAAATTATTAAACAAAAATATATACGTATACATAAATATATATGGAAACAATTTTTTGTTTACTGTAAAGATTTTACGCAAATATTATGCAAGTATAAATCATGTAGAATATCTGCATGAATATAATTACACGTAACAGTTAAATCTAGATGATCATCCCATCAGAAAACCGAAGCAACTAATAGGGAATTAATTAAAATGAATGCTTAAAAGAATATGCAAATTAGCTAGATCTTTTGCTAGTGAATGCATTTCCACAACCCTTATATAACAACATTGTATTTTCTTTTTAAATATAGTGAAAAGGGGTTTTAATACACGCAAAAGAAAAACGAATTTATAGGTGTATATGAAGATATTAGATATAAAAAATAACATTGTTTTTTTTTCTGCTTAAAAGAACTCTCATAACCTTTAAATATATACAGCTCCCCATGTGGGGGTACCAAATTGGTTAAAAGGGAAAATTATTCCCAACTCGCATTTAGGTAAAAATGCACTTTCGTAAATAATTGAATTCATTCAAAACATATCGCTAAAACCAAAACAAAAACAACATCTAAGTAAATCGCGATATATCCAGACAGTCGGCAAGATGGTCCAGGGGTAAGGGTTTAGGCTCATTACCGTTGGGTCCCGATTTCGAATCTAGCTAGATATAGGCACTCTGATGAGTCGTAGACGACGAAACACGTGTCAGTGGATAATTACATTTAAAAAATAATATATATATATATATATATATATATATATACAGCTCCCGCGAACGCTAGCCAACCCTCTCCAAACAATTAACAACAAAATAAAAACTAAAAATAAATAAACCAAATCATAGCCCCCCCCACCTCCAAACATAAGCGAACACCCAACAGGTCAAGACATACTTACCAAGATATCATCTCACCAACGAGACGCTAAAACTTTTACACTAAGACTGGAATTTTAAAGTAACCCCTTCCTCCCACCCCACACATCCCCCTTCCCCTCATGTATCCCCATGCCCTCAGCCACACCAGAAATGAACTTCCCAGACCCTCCCCCACAAGTTCCTCAAACCCCAAAACAAAAACATTATCGACATACCAAGCGCCCCCACCTTCCCCCTTGTTCCCTCCCTCTCTCTCTTTTTTCCGCCCTACTCGCAACCCCCCTGACCTCATTCACTCTTTCATTCCAAAATAGTGAACATTTCCGTGAAAGTCTGAGGACACTACAGACGGCAAAAAAAAAAAAAACGGCCGAATAGTCTAAACAATAATGTAACTTAACAGAAAGATACGGTAATAAAAAATAAAACGCATATTTGCTCTGCAACAGTATTGAGCACTTTCTTCAGTTTTCATTAATTACCATCTTCACTATATATATTTACGTTTAAATAAATCTATTTTAATGTCGTTAAATAATCATTACAAATAGTTATAAATAATTAAAGACGTCGTCAGGCAATACTCAACATTTTTTTAAAGATCAAATCCGACGGTCTTTATTTATCCATAACTATTTATCATGATTGTGTAGCGATATTTAAAAATCTTTATTTACGTATGAATAAAAAAAGTACATCTCGCGCTATTCATTATTGAGTTATCAATAATATTGTGTGCGCGTGAATTCGTTCCCTATGAACTCGAAAACGTCTGTGCCGATGTTTCTTTTTTGTAAAATTTCACACGAAAAGACTTGGTGGGGAGTGTTTTTACGTAGGTCTTTTTTTTTTATCGAAATGCGTCCGATAAGTATCGATAATGAAAAATATTAATGTTAATATTAATCAAAAATATTAATATTAATGTTAATAAAAAGTATTAATGTTAATATTAGTATTAATCAAAAATATTAATGTAAATATTAATGAATGAAGTCAGATTTTGACGAAAGTTAACACTTGTATACAACCTAACATCATAATTGCATTTCAGAAGTTTTATCACCGAGCACGAGCACAAAGGCAAACCCAATAAAATCGACTGTAGATTCTTTTATAAGTCAGAGGCGCGTTCGAAGTGCATGTTTCTTTTTAAAGCACTATTGTATAATGGTACTTGACATTTGTACTATTAACTCGAATTCTATTGATTACGTAAAAGTAATCTCATAAAATGAATAGTTGTTCTTTGATAAGACAGATGTGCGTTCGAAATTAATTTTCAGTTTAGAGCACAATTGAACCGTGATACTTGACTTTTGCATTTTAAACCTTTATTCAAGCCATTGTTTACGGATAATTTTATAAAACCAACAGTAGATTCTCTTCAGCGCAATGTAGACTACAATATATTGTGGGCTAAGTCACTGCAAGAAGAGCATGTGAAACTCCCTCCCCCCACGGTAAATTTCGTGGAGTCGGGGGTGCCTAAATAGAATAGGCAATCAATTGATTTAATTTAAAAATGAGCGATTTCACCGATTTCAGTGACAATAAATGTATGGGACAACGTCGAACCTACTAATATATATATATATATATATATATATATATATATATATATATATATATATATATATATATATATATTACTAGCAAAATACCTGTCGTTAACTGGGTTCAAAAACAGCCTACAGAAAATGGACTCTGATTTATGAAAGTATGATAGGTTATGAAAAGGAAGGGTTGTAAAGAGATAGCTTCGAATTTGGGGGTATCAAAATCAAAGCAAAATATGATGAAAGTAAAAATAAAATAGATAAACCCCATAATTTATTATACGATACCTGTTCACACTGAAACACTTATCACAATATTCTGTGGATCTATATTAAAACACCTTGTTAAACTTTGTGACATATTTCCATTCTATGGAGGTCAGGCGCGAACGAACACCCCATAATTTTATTATACCATATTTCTTCAACCTGAAATATAATTATCAAAGTATACTTACGCAGATAGGTATGAAAAGTTTTTATTAAAGTTTGTGCATATTTCCATTCTTTGAAGGCCAGGCGCGAACGCAGACCCCGCAATTTTATAATACCATCCCTATTTAAGTTAAAACATACTTATCAAAGTATTATTATGTACATCTATATCAAAAATACTTGTAAACTTTTTTTTTTATAATTTAAAATTTTTTTCTTTCCATACTTTGTGAACCAGGCGCGTACGCAGATCCCAAATTTTTAATAAATCATCATTATGCCAGATCAAACATACCCATTCCTATGTCTCGATACATCTTCTATCATTATATGTGATCAGTTTTCTATAATAGTCAGCTTTATATATATATATATATATATATATATATATATATATATATATATATATATATATATATATTATTGGCTATAATAATTAAATACCTACAAACACTAGTGTTTCATCCTTTTGGGAATTATCAGTGCAGGATGTCACGATTAACGCCAGTCGAGAGACTCGCACCCCGGCAGCAGAAGTCATGTTTGGCTTTATTAACAAGGACCCGAACAACTAGGCTAACGTAAACCACGAGAGGTACTAGTTGAAATTAAACATTTATTCTTATGAAATGCTTTTAGCGTCAGTCAGAGTGATCTAATCATTATATGACGATCTGCGCGTATTAGCTAAGTTGACCGACTTCATTACAACTGAAAGTGCTCAACGATAAGAAACAAGTTTCTTAAAGGGGGCTGGCGTTATATATATATATATATATATATATATATATATATATATATATATATATATATATATGAAAAAACTTTCCAACTATTTTTCCAAGGAACACATATATGTGTCTGATGAGTTATTTGGCTGGCTTCGCTATTCAACGAAACACGCGTAAGACGTACTACACAAACATATTATTAAAATACTATGAATGTGAATTACATAGCTCTTTCGATGTGAGAATGAGAGGTAACGATATATATACTTGTGTGTGTGTGCGTGTGTGTGTGTGTGCGTGTGTGTGATTTCATAAGGTGTATCCTTGAAAATCGTTTGTGCATAATCATATTTAAATAAACCTACTCGTTTCTTAATGTTTGTAACAAACATTTCTATTTTTTCTTTTCTTAAGAATAACAAAATAAAATGTATTTAAAAGAAAAGAAAGAACACGTGCTTGTGTGTAACTGGGAAAGGGTGGGTAGTTGTTTGTCCAAAACACAGACGAAGAACAACTGATTTCGCAGGTCACAGTGACATCTGTAATGGTTCGTTCATCTACCAATACTTGGTTGGCCGGAATGAAAATCATGCTAAATATCAGCGAAGAAATGTTCGTTTGATAAGGTACCTAGGACTTGATAAACGCCACCTTTACTTCACGCGATATATATATATATATATATATATATATATATATATATATATATATATATATATATATATATATATATATATATATATATATATATATACTAGCAGAAGTACCCGTCGTTGACTGGGTTCAAAAACAGCCTACAGAAAATGGACTTTGATTGATGAAAGTATGATAGGTTATGAAAAAGAGGGGGCTGTAAAGAGATAGGTTCGCATACTCAAAAATTTTACCCTAAGCAAAATATGATGAAAGTAAAGATAATTTTTGCGAAAATATATTTTTTTATATCAACTTTGTTTCCATTCGTAGCCAAGAGTGACCAAAATGATGTTTCCTTACAAAGAGAAAATGTTATATATATAATAATATAAATATACAAGAAATAAATGTTACCATAGTCAATAAAACTTACTTTTATGGTAGAAAAGTTCATTGGTTTGGATTTTTAAGTAGTTTATAAAAAAAAAAAAGAAATTTTAATTCACGAACCGGTTTAAAAAATATCAAAATGGCGGCAACTTTGAAATGGGGAGCCCCGTTTTCAATTTGAGCATTCTGTGTTAACAATTTAAGAGAGTTCCGTCAACGTAAGGAATATTTATAAACATATTTTAATGTTTTCCGTTATTTTGTGCTTGCTTAATATTCGATTATGACGTGTAGTTTATATAAAAATTCATTTAAGTAGTTTTTCAAAACAACAAAAAAAAACATGAACTTAACTTTTTTTGACTATGGTAACATTTATTTCTTGTATATTTATGTTTTCGGGTAGTCGTTTGTTGGCTTTTCTGCTAAACACTCTTACTAAATAATATCGGTCATGTAAATGTTTTGAAAAAGACACGTAATCACGTGAGCAGGATTTTTTTCCTTCTTTTGACACGATAACAAATAACGTTATTATTTTTTATTATTTAACTATTTATCTATTTTCAAAAGAGTGCCACGTGCAAGTGGAGAAGGAAAAAAAACGAGTTATGCAAAATTTGTGTCGAGAATTGTTTAAAGTTCCGACTTTTTTTTGGCTTTCACTTTAATAAGAACGTGAATTTCTGAGGTGAATTTATTCGACACAATATGATTCAACTCCAAAAAATAAATAAAAGTTAACGTGAATTAAGATTAAAGTTACGGTGTTATTGTGGACCCTCACCCCTTTTAAAAAAACTTGTTAAACTTTGTGACATATTTACATTCTATGGAGGTCAGGCACGAACGAACACCCAATAATTTTATTATACCATATTTCTTCAAACTGAAACATAATTATCAAAGTATACTTACGCAAATAGATATGAAAAGTCTTTATTAAAGTTTGTGCCATATTTCCATGGAGTACAGGCGCGAACGCAGACCCCGCAATTTTATTATACCATCCCTATTTAAGTTAAAACATACTTATAAAAGTATTCTTATGCACATCTATATTAAAACCCTTGTAAATGTTTTTTTTTTTCATTTTTTATTTCCATGTTTTGAGAGCCATGCGCGAACGCAGACACTACAATTTTTATGAACCACCGTTCTGCCAGATCAAACATACCCATTCCTGATCCTCGATACATCTTCTATCATTATATGTAATCAGTTTTCTAAAATAGTCAACCATATAGGAGCCTATTCGTGACCACACACACACACACACACACAC
Organism: Euprymna scolopes; assembly: GCF_053919585.1. Taxonomy (NCBI): domain Eukaryota; kingdom Metazoa; phylum Mollusca; class Cephalopoda; order Sepiida; family Sepiolidae; genus Euprymna; species Euprymna scolopes. The sequence goes on along the minus strand of NC_136495.1, from coordinate 73,630,925 downwards.
ACACACACACACACACACACACACACACACACACACACACACGTTCAGCTTTATATTATATTATATTATATTATATATATATATATATATATATATTGAGTAAAACGATTCATAATTTTGAATTAAAAATCAGTTTCAGAAGGAAAATAAACAAAATCCAATAGATTGTACGATCGTTTCAGAAACCATGTTGATTTTATTTAAATTGACAATGAATATTGGCAATAATTTGACAAAGAATACGGGGGGGGGGAGAGACAGTGAAAGACAATTTAACTGTCCCTCTCTTATTCTTTTTTGATGAGGAGTCTTTGTTATCAAAGGACAAACTTTTGACAAATAATTGTCAATATTCATTGTCAATTTAAATAAAATGAATATCGTTTCTGAAACGATTGTACAATCTATTGGATTTTGTTTGTTTTCCGTTCGAAACTGATTTTTAATTAAAAATTATGTATCGTTTTACTCAATATTAAAATAGCTATAGAATATCTATATGTTTTCTTTTGATAATGTTAATACATTTACTAATACATTAAAATAAACTCTGCTCTTTAGACTCCAGGTTTAATTCCCTCAATATATATATATATATATATATATATATATATATATATATATATATATATATATATGTGTGTGTGTGTGTGTGTGTGTGTGTGTGCGTGCGTGTGTGTGTGTGTATATATATATATGCATATATATATAAATATATATATAAAATTTAATAAATTTAAAAAAATAAATTTATATATATATATATATATATATATAAATTTAAAATTAAAACTAAATAGTGTTTTTTGTATAGTTTTAAAGGTTAAAAAACTTCCAATACTATATATATATATATATATATATATATATATATATATATATATATATATATATATATATATATATATATATATATTTTAGGTATCGAAACGAAAACAAAATATAATGAAAAGAAAAGTAAAATCTTGCGGGAAAATATATTTTTGATATCAACTTTGTTTTCCTTCGTAACTAAGAGTGACCAACAAAATCATGTTTTTAAAAAATCCAAAAAGGAAAACGGAGATTCTCTTATCCGCACCTATTAACCCATATCAAGTTCTGAATTGCAAAGAAACTGTAAAAATATTTAAAACAATATAATATTTGACAACAGTTTGTCCATCAATAGTCTTAAGAAATGAAAATTAATTCGGTCCTCTTATTTCATGACGAAGCAGTCTCAAAAAAGAAACATTCATGGTGACGTGGGTGCACAGAGTAAACTCTTCCAATTGTAGTGTCATATTTGACACCTGGACGACCTTCAACATTAACTCCTTGTTTTATCCTCTGCATGTGTTGTTACTCCATGCGTAATAAGATGGAGTATGATTATAAATAAGAGTTTTTTTTTTTTTTGCAAAATTATCTTGTTCACACAATTTTAAAAAATGCAGTAAGAGTTGTATCTTTTGGGTTTAGGGCAAATTAGCCAGCATTTTTGTTTGTGAAATAAACCCTCTAACACTTTTCAAGGTAAAATGCAAGCTGTTGGATTGGAGGATGCCTTTCATGAATGGGAAACCTACTTTTTTTTTTGTAAGGAAAACATGGCTGCATCAGATCCCTTATTTATGTATTTGCACACATACTTGATAGATTTCACAGAAATTCCAAATTCAACATTTATGTGAGCATTGCATTTCTTTGAACGTAAGGAAGAGTAAGGTATAATTCACCTATTGTCAACTTGCTGCCTACCAACCATAGTTTTAAAGCAACCATCTTTGAGTGATCTCCTCCTATAAGACGGATAACCATCCTCACTAAACTGAGTTTCAAGTGGATAGATTTTAAGATATCTTTTTGCACATTGGCTATCAACCATGCAAGGTGAATTTCTGTAGACATTACTTTTTTTTGACACTCAATTGTGTACTTGCTGCATCGTAGTGAACCAAAGATTTCTGATTTTGTTTTCAGATTCTACACTTTGATTATCTTCAGGCGAAAAACTCTAGCCATTGTCGATTGATGTATGTTTCTCCAAGGAGATATTCATCTTGAATTCCCTTCCACTTTAAATTTGAAGTGAATGTGATAAACAGGTTTGGTTTTCCATAATTTCTGACATAAGTCATTGCATCGTGTGTCCTTTCATGCATATATCGTAAACTACCTGTGAAGCTAGAAGGTAATATGCAGATCTGACTTTTTTTGTTTGTTTTATTTTACTTCAGTCGAAGTTCTCAGAAATCAAGGGGCCCACAACCTGGGGCTAACACTTGAAGTCTATATTAGATACATAGATATTCGAATGTTCCATTAAAGTTCTTTATCTCTTAAGCACTGAGTTAGTAAAGAAATTGAGAACATAATTTTCCTCTCCCCAATTTACCATTTTCATACGTTGTAGTATATCTTTTATTTTGGTCTCTTGGTCTTACTGGATTCCAGGACAAGAATTTATCTAGTCTGGTGGAGTATCCAGCTTTGCGCTATTACTTGAGGTAATATCATTTGGAGAAGGTGCACCATTCCTCGGAAAAGCTGTGGAGTAGCTGTAGTGAGGAGATCTTATTTGGGCTGCGAATACTATGTGATTTTGAATATTTGGTCAGGGTTTACTTCTATGGAAAAAGTATCCTCATGCCAGGTTGTTCTAGCAAACCCCTGTACAGAGAGACCTTAGACTCTCGAGGACAGTGTCTATGATCTTTGAGATGTATGTAGGAATCTCCTCTTAGCTTGTTTTAATGAGTTTTGATATATCTTTCTGCTTCAACTTTTGCAAACCTATCAACTGCAAACTGATGGAAAAGTCTTTACCTTCTGTGAAGATGATTGAAGAAATTATCTCCGATCATAAAATGGTTCGCATAAAAATCCATGCATGAAACATGTTTTGTACTATTTCCAAACTGATTTTGCGGTTAACCAAGATATGATGAAAGGGCTATAACCAAATTTTTGTTTTTTATTTTTAAATTATTTTTAGTTAGTGTTATCTTGACTTTCTTTATCTTCCATATTATTTTTGTTATTTTCTTCTTTTTCTTCTTCTTCTTCTTCTTCTTCTTCTTCTTCTTCTTCTTCTTCTTGTCATTATTATTATTATTATTATTATTGGCTCACAAGGAGCTTTCACACAGGTCATCAAAGACCTCTCCTTGTGGTGTTCTCAGAAAGCTGAGTGACAACAAGTCTTCCCAGGTTTCCAGTACTCTCCGCCTCTTTCGATAACATTTGCAAATAAATTTGCATTATCACAACAGCTGCTTACCATTGAATTTGGCAGCGGCTATTGCTCTTTACTGGAATTTAAGTGGCAATAAGCCTCCCCAAGGTCCCAGTTCTCCTTGCACTTATTTTGCCGAGGTCTGGTCAGTTCCTAGGTCTTTCCTTCCTCCTTGACTCTACTTGGTTATTTGATCTCACTTTTTTGGAGGGGGGGGGTGAGCAGTGATATGGTAATGGGAGGATAGGGATGGGATTAGAGAACTTACAGATATGCGACTTTAGTGTTCTGGGTTCCATGTAGCGCCACATGTTTTACCTTTACAACAGTTTGTCTGGCCCACGCTTATTGCTCCTGTGTGTTAGTTTCCACATTCAAAGGGTTTTCTTAATATTTCAGCTGTTTTCATTATTGTTGTTCATTGTATTTTTCTAGTCATTCCTTTTATTCCATATTATTATTATTATTATTATTATTATTATTATTATTATTATTATTATTATTATTATATGGCATGCAAATCCTTGTCAGACCATTCTAAAATTCCCGCACTGTATCTCAAAACACTGACTGCCTATGCATTTACTGCTTTCATTAGATTTCATCCATACAGTTTCAACTTTGCAATTAGTTTCACTCTTCTAAGATACCCCTTCCTGACTTTTTCTTTCATTTCTCTGTTCATGATGCCTACACCCTCCAGCACTCCCAAATACAATTGTGTTTCTTATGCCTGCTCTTGTGCTGCACAAACAAAAGCTTCAGTACTCTTAGCCAGATAACCAGCTCTAAGCCATTGCCATGATCTTTCATCAGCAACTTCTGCTATATCCTGGAAGAACCTTCTATACATTTTCTTCCTAGCCAGTTCCTCTGCCCTTTCTCTGTCAATACATTTCACATAATCAGCCCTGGTCTTACATACCTCCACTTCATTGGCCACAACCTTAAGCATCCACTCCTCACTTCTAACCACATGCTCCTTCAACGACATCTCCTCTGTTCTCACACAATCTTTTACACTTTTCAATCCTCTCCCACCGTATTTCCTCTTTTGATACAGCCTTGCTACACTACTTCGAATGTGGAATATACCAAACATTGCTAAAACTTTTCTTGTTTTGATATCCATGCCATGCAAATCCTTGTCAAACCATTCTAAAATTCCCGCACTGTATCTCAAAACAATGACTGCCCATGCATGCATTGCTTTCATTAGGTTTCCTCCATACAGTTTCGACTTTGCAATTAGTTTCACTCTTCTAAGATACTCCTTCCTCACCTTCTCCTTCATTTCTCTGTTCATGATGCCTACACCTTCCAACACTCCCAAATACTTATATCCTGTATCTTCTATTTCTTTCATGATTTCTCCATTTGGCAGCACTATTCCATTCGAATGAACCTTTACTCCTCTTTTAATCACCAGCACCGCACATTTACTAATCCCAAACTCCATCCCAATGTCTTCTGAGTATGTCCCCACAAGTTCTACCAGTCTCTCCATTTCCTTTTCATTTCTACCGAATATTTTCAAATCATCCATAAACAGTAGATGGTTGAGGCGTCCGTCACCAAATCCAAAGTTATACCCCAGTTTTTCTCTCTTCAAGAGGATGCTCAGTGGCATCATTATCATTACAAAAGGAAGTGGCGATAACAAATCTCCTTGAAATATCCCACGTTTAATGCCAACCTGCCCCATCTCCTCTCTGTTTACTGTCAGCACCGTTTTCCCTTGAGCCATACTTGTCTCCAAAAGCCCTACCACATTCTCAGCAACCTTCATCATCAATACTTCACGTATCCATGAATAAGGAACCATGTCATAAGCCTTTCTGTAATTGATCCACGCTACGCTCAGATTTCTCTTCTTCTTCTTCTTCGCATCAGGCACCCCTTTTAATTTTGTTCATCAGTAAAAACACCATTACTCTCTAGATGTTCATAAATTTTCTCCACAAATATTCCAGTCAACAGTTTCCACATTAATGGCAGACATGTAATTGGTCTATAATTATTGGCATCTGTTCCTTTTGTAGGATCTTTCCTAATCAGTGTTGTTCTTCCCTTCACAAGCCAATCAGGGACATCTCCCGACTCTACAACCCTTTGCAGAGCAGCAGCTATAGGTAGATAAAGGCATGGGAACTGTTTAAACCAGAAGCCCATCACTCCATCTCGACCAGGTGCCTTCCAGTTTGTCATCCTTCGATGGTTATCTCAACGTTCTTCATCTGCTGCATTTCTGATAGCCTTTCTCTGACCTCTCCCAACCAGCTAGCCTTCTCATTATATCGCTCTTCGACAGACCAAATCCCACTCCAGAACTTCCTTGCATCTTTTGCATTTGGAGTGTTGTTATTTCCCGCCTGTTTACTACCATTTAATTCTTTATACAGCTGAGACTGATTGTTCCGGAAAAGGTTGTTCTGCCGAAAGGCAACACTTTTTCCAACAAAGTTCATAATTTTTATACCACCAGTGTGGACCTTCTCTTTCAACATTTTAGAACGTTCATCGTTCCCTTTTCCAGCAATCTATACCTGCTTTCAAGCTCGTCCTTAGCTTTCTGTCCTAGTTTAACTCCTTTTCTTATTTTTTCGATTCTACCAATGTCTTTCCGCCACCGTTTAATACTTTCTTCAAGCCGCCTCTGCCAGTGTGGCCTTCTATCGTTCATTTTTCCATTTTTCTTCTGTAATAAGCCAAGACGATTCGCAATAACGTATGACGCTGCATACAGAAGCCCGTTAAGTTCCGTAATCGATATGTTCTTTCTTATGATGTTGTGAACTACTCCTTGAACTATTTTTACCTCATTTTTCACCTTTTGCCTATCACTACTCTTCATACTTGGAATCTCTATGATATCGTCTCTAAGAAGAACCTCTCTTAACTTCTGAAGTACTTCTTTTTCTACAGAAGTCAAAGTTCGAACTTCCTCACCACTTCTCCATACATCTGCTCCTTTCACTGGCTCCATTGTCTCAGAGTCAATGATCTCACCTGCCTTAGATCCTTCAAACTCCTTCTCATCACTTCCACTAACCATAGGATTCCATACCTCCTCAGTTGTCCGCCTCCCATCATCGTTTACATTTCCCTTCTGCACTTTCACTCTCTCAGTTCTTTCATCAGAGCTAGTTTCATCAATTTTACTTTCGTTATTCATTTCATTCCTAACCATCCATTCAATCTCTTCTCTTGCAATCACGGAAAGTAGGTTGTTATTTTTTATTTGTTTTAACTGGGATACCAAACTCGCGACACTTCTAAGTCCCCCTCCTCTCGATTCCCATTCTTCCTTTATTTTTCGGATATATCCAGCAGATTTGGTACTTCCACTTCTTACAAAGCATTCCCACAGGACCCTTCTTTCCTCATCCGTCCATGTTTTTTTTTACATTTCCTGTTCCAACTCCCTTAGTGTCTTGGTACCCTCTCTGGCAATTCTCACTTCCCCTATATCTAGCCACATCCTCAGAATTTCGCACAGTTGTATGATCACGACAGGCCCCACCCTGTTGACCAGTGGAACACCTATCTAACGTAAGTCCATCACAAGATGTTCTAGCCTCATTTACGTCGTTATTTTCCATATTTTGATTTGATATTCTCCCATAAATGGGGTTAGTGAATTTAAGGTTACACCACCACCGATAGTTTTATCGAGACATTATCTCTAGGAGGGTTCCCCACCAAGGTCAAAGATCCCTTCCCGACCTTTTTCCTCCATCACCACCACTATTCCCATTACCACCACTAACAACAATAGAAATAAAATCTACAATGATAATAGCAACACTAATATCGGTAGCAATAATATTAACAGCAAAAACAACAATAGCAATGACAGCAAAAAACAACAACTACCATTACAGCTACAGTAATAATAAAAAATAATAAAAACATACCATCATTACAACCACCACCACTACTACTACTATTAGTAATAATATTAGTGGTAATAGTAATAACCAATAAAGTAAATTTGTTTTTTTTTTTAAATAATAATAACAATAATAATAATAATGATAATAATGGTAATAACAATGATAATGATACTAACAAAAATAAAAGTAGAAGAACAATGATAATAATAATAATAATAATAATAATAATAATAATAATAATAATAATGATAATAATAATAATAATAATAATAATAATAGTGATAATAATAACAATAATAATGATAATGATAATTAGTAATGATAATAATTATAATGATAATAATAATAATAATAATAATAATAATAATAATAATGATATAATAATAATAATAATATTATTATTAATAATAATAATAATAATAATAATAATAATGATAATAATTCGCTAAAAGAATCATATAAAGTTATACGTTACATTAAAATAAATTTCAATATGAAACAATAATTAATAAAACACATACTACTAAATCGTTTAATTCAGAAAACACATGTTAAATTTATTTCACATGTTTTTTTTTTAAATATGCGCTTACATTTGTATTTTAGAGTATTTTTCACTGTGTTTTACTCTGTGTTAGTAGAAGGAACTAACAAAACAGTTTCAAAAATATTATTATTGTTATTTTCATGGTAAGAGCTCGTCTGAGCTCCAATCTAAAGTTTCTCCGTGTAGGATTTTCACAAAAAACACTCGACTACCTACAACCGCTATAAACATTTTCCCCCACTCTATCTGTGCCTAAATTTATAAGCAGATTCTATAAACATAGCTTTTTTCCTAGAACTGCCTGCCTGTGGAACTTTCTCCGCTGGTCTGCTTCTGGCCGACTACAGTATCGTAGTCTTCAAGTTCAATATAAACTAAGTCTCGTTGAACCGTCCTCTTAAATAATTAAAATTTACCGAACTTACACCACTAACAATTACTACACTACCACCTTATATTGATTAACCTTTATCCACAAGTGGATTTTAGGCCTTGATAAGTGATGACTCCTTTGTAAAAAAAAAAAAAAAATGAATAACCGAAAATCGTTTTTATTATTAGTCTTGGATTTTATTGCCTTTTATCTCCACTTTTTATATATTTCATTCTTTCTAATCAGTTAACAGACACGCAGGAAAAAATGGAAACATAGAGCCGTGAAAATTTTTTTAAATTCATTAATTCATTTAATATAAGCCAAAATTACACTGACACACCGCTTTCCCCCGTAAGATCACCGAGTTTAAGTAGCGTTTGGCCTGGCCAGTACTAAATGAGTGACCGTTTGGGAATACCAGGTGATTTATGTGCTTTCCGCGTATCTCGGCATTGTTTCCAATCGTCCTGGACTTCTCTTAACCACTGGAATCAAACAGTGCCGACTCAGGAAAGTTGAGTTTTGGGATTACGCAACCCTTGCTTCACGATTACATCCCGAGATAGAACGAAGGCTATTACATTACATTCATTCATTTATACCTAATTCAACCAAGCTTTTTTCAGACTTTGTGGTCATACTTTGTCAAGCTTGCCAATGCCGAAGGACTTGACAGAAGCCCACATCTGATTTCTTTTACAAACGTAAAATAATTTACACTGTATTTTTCGTAGGTTATTACGACGTATAAAATTTTAGTTTTAAAAACAACAAATACGTATCGTTTCATAATTACTAACATCAATAAAAAACTAATTTTACTTTTATAGAATCGTTTTTGGAATCGGAAATTGCGCTAACATCTTCCCAATTCCGATACTTAAAAAAATATTAATTTTTCTGATTCCCGATTCCGGTTCTAATTATTCATCCCGACACTAATAAATACATATTGTTTTCGAATCCAAGCTAAAATTCTAAAAGTTTTCTTTACTAGAGTTGCTCGTCTATGGAACACAATACCACGGAGCTTCTTCTCGACTGACTATAACATGGTCGTTTTGAAGTCCAATGTGAACAGTTCATTGAAGAGCCGTCCTCTGAAAAATATTATCAAATTTCCATTACAGTACCAATTAATTCTTATCCTTGAGTAGCTATCGGGCCTTGATGTATGGTGACTATATGAAGTATAAAAAAAAAATGACGTCCATATTGTCTCATTTTTTCTAAACAATTTTAAAGGCTACAACACAGAGAGAAAAAAACAATGATTTGGTCCATCCGTAACACTAAATGTTATTATCTATAATATAAATCTGAACGTGTGTGTGTGTGTGTGTGTGTGTGTGTGTGTGTGTGTGGTCACGAATAGGCTCATATATGGTTGACTATTTTTAAAAAAACTGATTACATATAATGATAGAAGATGTATCGAGGATCAGGAATGGGTATGTTTGATCTGGCAGAACGGTGGTTCATAAAAATTGTGGGGTCTGCGTTCGCGCCTGGCCCACAAAGTATGGAAATAAAAAATGAAAAAATAAAAACATTTACAAGGGTTTTTGATATAGATGTACATAAGAATACTTTTATAAGTATGTTTCAACTTAAATAGAGATAGTATAATAAAATTGTGGGGTCTGTGTTCGCGCCTGTACTCCATGGAAATATGGCACAAACTTTAACAAAGACTTTTCATATCTATTTGCGTAAGTATACTTTGATAATTATGTTTCAGTTTGAAGAAATATGATATAATAAAATTATTGGGTGTTCGTTCGCGCCTGACCTCCATAGAATGTAAATATGTCACAAAGTTTAACAAGTTTTTAAAAGGGGTGAGGGTCCACAATAACACCTTAACTTTAATTCACGTTAACTTTTATTTAGTTTTTTGAGTTGAATCATATTGTGTCGAATAAATTCACCTCAGAAATTCACGTTCTTATTAAAGTGAAAGCACAAAAAAAAAGTCCGAACATTAGACAATTCTCGACACAAATTTTGCATAACTCTGTTTTTTCCTTCTCCACTTGCACGTGACACTCTTTCGAAAATAGATAAATAGATAAATAATAAAAAATAATAACGTTACTTGTTATCGTGTCAAAAGAAGGAAAAACCCTGCTTACGTGATTGCGTGTCTTTTTAAAAACATTTGCATAACCTTTTTATTTTTATTTATATATCTGTTTAAGCTGTTTTTGTCAGTGTACTAGAAGGATTTCAGTTGATTACAACCCTTTCTGTGTGTTTTTTACATTACAATAGTACAACCCTGATTCCGACGTCGCAATACTGTAAAACTGAAACGAAGCTGTTCTGTTAGAAAAGGGCGCTATTTTCTTCTTATTCATATTTATATCGATTCTTTGCTTTAAAAAACTAAAGTAATTACGTGTTTACTTTTTTAATATCCCATTTTGCTGTTTCGGATTATTTTACTAAAGTAAGTAAAGCTTCATTATTTTACAAAACTGTTTTTGTTTCTTTGTTTTTCGATATTTCGTCGATATTATTTAGTAAGAGTGTTTAGCAGAAAAGCCAAAGACGACTACCCGAAAAAATAAATATACAAGAAATAAATGTTACCATAGTCAATAAAAGTTCAGTTCATGTTTTTTGAAATAGTTTTTAATGCTCTTTACTTGAAATAATTTCAGCGAACCGAAATTAAAACGAAATTTGAGGCGATAACTACTTAAATGAATTTTTATATAAACTACACATGCCATAATCGAATATGCCTCAAGCACAAAATAACGGGAAACATTAAAATATGTTTATAAATATTCCTTACGTTGACGGAACTCTCTTAAATTGTTAACACAGAATGCCCAGGTGCCCCTCCTTCAAATTGAAAACGGGGCTCTCCATTTCAAAGTTGCTGCCATTTTGATTTTGTTTTTAACCGGTTCGTGAATTAAAAAAATTTTTTTTTTTACAAACTACTTAAAAATACAAACCAATGAACTTTTCTACCATAAAAGTAACTTTTATTGACTGTGGTAACCTTTATTTCTTGTATATTTATATATATATATATATATATATATATATATATATATATATATATATATATATATATATATATAACATTTTCTCTTTGTAAGGAAACATCATTTTGTTGGTCACTCTTGGCTACGAATGGAAACAAAGTTGATATAAAAAATATATTTTCGCAAAAATTATCTTTACTTTCATCATATTTTGTTTAGGGTAAAATCTTTGAGTATCAAAACCTATCTCTTTACAAGCCCCTCCTTTTCATAATCTATCATACTTTCATCAATCACAGTCCATTTTCTTTAGGCTTTCTTTTGAACCCAGTCAACGACGGGTACTTCTACTAGTAAAGTAGCGTTTGTGTGTGTTTGACCGATCATGACCAAATCTGGCATGGTGGTGATGGTCCTCCATTTTTCAAGATTAAGGTTAAAGGTCAGGGTCACAGTTCATATATATATATGCTCTCCTACAGTCGACATCGATCATGTTTAAACCTGACATGATGGTCTCCGATCAAGGGATGGTGCACACCATTTTTCAAGGTCAAGGTCAAATGTTATGGTCATATTTGGTGCAACTCTTACAACATCCACTTACTGCAAGGTGCCCGCAAAGCGGGTACTCCAGCGTACAGCAAAGTCCCGCGCAAAGCGCGAGTATCTGCTAGTAGTTACATAAATCAATGCTTCTTACATAAATATTTTTGATATTTTTTTTTGTATTTATAAATGATGACATAAACGTTTAATTCGAATTGACATTTAAAAAAAATTCTTCCTCTTATTTATTTTTGAGTAAAATCTTTTTTGTCTTATGAAAATTGTCTTAAGAGAATTATCTTCAATCGCACCAGTTTCCGTCGTAAACACTTGAGACAATCTTGGACGCTGGGCGTGTCATTGTCCGAAACGGAGAACAAACGATAAGGCTTTGTCCCGCGACACTTATTTCGAGGAGATAAACGAAAACACAAAAACAAAAAATAAAAAACAAAAACAAAACAAAATACCCCCCCCCAAAAAAAAACAACAACAAAAAACAAAGCAAAACAAGGGATCCAAAACATTGTTTGTTTGCACCCCCATGAATTCTAAGTTCCATCTGATGAAATGTCACCACACGCACACACATACACACACATATACATATAAGAAATTGAATTAAAATCCTGTAAATTAGAATTTACAACAAGTTTATTATTCGACAAGGAATGCAAGTTGAAAACTTTTAAATTTTCCTTATTCCATGGAGTTTCAAAGAATGGATCTTATTCGCCAAAGAAAGTAGTTAGCAAAATGCTATTCATAAGAAGGTTATAAAATTTGCTGGTTGACACATAAATTGAAAACTATAAATTATAAAAGAAGTCATATTTGTACGAAAGTTGATGATAATACAAAAATGTATAGGTTAAATCTATAATCCAATATATATATATATATATATATATATATATGTATGTATATATATATATATATATTCATCCACATACAGTACTGTTTTGTTGTATCACAGCTCATCAGTGCGGCTAGACAAGCAAGTAACTCAAGCCAGGATCGAAACCAGACCGCCTAAACGACAGTCAAAGTTTCTAACCATTATGCGTTACGGCTGCTTCTATACGGGTAATGAATTAACGATGTTTTGACATCATCCAAATGCCTAAGCTTGATTTGTTTACACAAAAAGCATCGCTTAATATGCTAATGCAATTTGTATATCACTTCCCAATATGTTCAACAAATAATAGGGAGCATTATATATATATATATATATATATATATATATATATATATATATATATATATATATATATATGCAAAGCCTGAAAAGATGTATCTATTAAACACGCACGAGAATGGATAATTAAAGGTAGAACTACGTTAATAATAAAAAGATACCCAAAACGGGACGACCCCAAGTAATTACAGACCAATAACCTGCTTACCAACTATGTAAAAATTTTAACTGCGGAACTGAGTGAACAGATCTATTACTCACTTAATACTCGTGGACTACTGACTGAGGAACAAAAAGAATGCCGGAAAGGAAAAAAAGGGAAACATGACTTATTATATATATATATCAAAAAATCTTGAGTAAGGTAAAAAGAAAAAAACAGGAAAAAGAACATAACAATGTCATGGATTGATTTCAAGAAAGTCTACGACAGATTCCCACAAGCATGGATAATTGAATGTCTAAGAATATATACAAGATATCTGAGAAAATTATCTATATATTAATACGATAGCGTGTGTGTTCTTTTGTGTGTCACGCTTACATCCGGGTCGTTTAATTGTTATGTTCTTCCATTTCTTGACATAAATAATTTTACCAAAAATTCACAAGTTTTGGATTCAGTTTCGACTATAGCTGATGGCACTTAAATCATATATTTTTTATAAATAATTTTATCAAGAAACGTCCATAAGTTTTGGTTTCGGTTTCGATTATGGCTGAAGGAACTCAAGTTATATATATATATATATATATATATATATATATATATATATATATATATATATATATATATATATTCATAAGTTTTTATTTCGGTTTCGATTCCAGTTAATGCACCAAAGTCATATGGATATATATATATATATATATATATATATATATATATATATATATATATATATATATTAAATGAAATATCGACTTTATAATATATAAAAATCGATAGAACTTTAACTCTATACTAATATATACGAAATCTGCAAGAATTAAAATAACATATTTAAGTGTACTTTACGACCGGGCTTTACCGGACGTTCGTGCTAGCTTAGAAAAATACTTTTGCAGTTTTTACAAAAAAGTTACAATAATATCAGAGAGTCTCCATTTGCACTGAACATCTACAAAATGCCAACATCAATATATTATATATGACTGAGTTCCCTGTGGAATTTCCACATGTCTTGTTAATTAATATTATTAAGAAAGTAATCGAAACCTGGAGACTGGAACTGATAGCTGGAGGACAGCACCTGACTAATATAAGAATACTGAGAGACGTCTTCCAAGGAGACTCACTATCACCACATCTGTTTATCGTAGCCATGATGCCAATAAACTACATGCAGAAGAAATGTATTGCTGGATACAAATTTACAAACACAGAACAAAGAATGAACCATCTTATGTATATGGATGGCCTTAAGCTGTTTGCTAAAGGCAAAAAAGAAACTGGAAAACCTGATAAACACAGCCCGAATATTCAGCCAGGACATTGGCATGGACTTTGGAATGGAAAAATGTGCATTACTAGAGACGAAAAAGGAAAAACTAGAGACATTAGAGAGTACGGAATTATCCAACAAAGAGAAGATGAGAGCGCTCAGTGAAAATGGCACTTTTTTTACCCACAAATACTTGAACATAAGGAGTTACATTTTAGAACTACGCCTAAGGAAGATTAACAAAATGTTGGTTTACATTACATTTAATCTTCTGCATAGCGGGAGTCAAGGAAGTTGGTAGCAGGAAGGAAATTCCAAAGATTATTGGAGATATGTATGTCGAGGGGGCACAAGTAAAACGAGTTCATCAGAACGCATTCCATTAAAATACTTGTAAAACGGGCACAGGGATGCAACATTGCAGTGATGGGGCAGGGGTTGGAGCTTTGACAAAGCGGGGCCTATTTGATTGGAAACCTTTTTGGACCTTATCCAAGAGGAAGAGATTAATGGCATATTCGGCAGCCCAGATGTGGCAACAATACTCCATGCATGGGCGAATAGTGGCTTTGTAGAGGAACAGGATACTCTCAAGTGTGAGTAGTTTTCTAGCACGATAGAGGGAACCCACCTTCTTTGCAGCAGCCTTTGCAATGGAGGGGGATATGGGAGTATTTTATATTATTTTATTTCAGTTTCTATGATCAGCGTTTTTTTTTTTTTTTAAATAAGTCTGTACACAATCGAGCAATTATTTGATTTTGGAGAGAATTTTTAAAATGGCGTTGTTTTTGTTGCTTACGTCAAAATACGTAAAAATAATATTCGGTTCCATTTTTCCCGTTTTTAGCTTTTGGGGGAATTTTTGAAAATTCACCAGTTTTATCTGGAGTAAAAAAAAAATGAGATTTATAAATAACTTTTCTTCTTGAGAATGCAGCAAAAATTACGATGAATCAATTTTATTTTACAAGTTTTTACTATTATTATTTGCTATGAGAGTCGAAAATTTCGCCTTCATTATAGTGGGTACTCTTGCATAGTTTGACCCGAATTCTTGTGAATTCCGGTCAAGCATGGATCGGGAGAGACCGCCAATCATCGGTGTCAGCCGAGCGTTTTTCAAAAATGTTGAAACGCTAACTCGAATTTTTTTATTTTATTTATTTAATTTTTTTCTGTTATGTTTTTATTAATTTTTAAGGTGATATTAAGGCGACGAGGCGACTTTTTATTTTCTGATTAGTTATTTATTTATCATTATATTTTTTTTAATTGAATTTTGGGGGGTTTGATTAGCCAATGAAAAAGGTCTATGTAAATGGAAGCAGACGACATTCGAATTGGAAGAAAGCGACTAAACCAACAACAAAAAAAGAAAAAAAAAGAAAAAGAAAAGCTGACAAACAAATATATTTTACAACCCGCCAAACAGAAAAAATGATAGGCAAAAAATAAATCTATACATGTTAGAAAAAGAAATGAAAATATCGATGCACACTATCTCATATTGTCAGGAGAAAAAATTGCTGTCCCCGAAAAATGAGGTGAAACACAAATGTTAACTTAAAAAGGATCGTGTTTAAAGGATGGTTTCTCCTGGAGATGTAAAAATGGACAGTGCCATCGAAAGAACTTGACTGAACAACAAGTCTTGAAAAAAAAAAATACGGTTACAAAAAAAAAAAAAGAAAAAAGAAAACAAAAACAACAAAAAAAAAAAATTAACAATTATATGGTTAAAAAAATCTTTCTTGGAAAAAAACCCCAAAACCTTCTGTTAATAAATATTTTGCAAAAAAAAAAAGAAGTTAAATACTAAAACGAAATAAACATATTTTCATTTTTCAAGGTGTTTTGTTATTTTTGATTATTTGCATTTGTACTTTTGGTATTTTTTCCGTTTTTTTTTCATTAGTCTGCGTCTGTTACGAGGCGCTCGGCTGACAACGATAATTGCCGGGCTCGTCCGATCAATGCTTGATGAGTATTCCCGAGAATTCGGGTTAAATTATGCAAGAGTACCTTATAATGATACCTAATATATATATATATATATATATATATATATATATATATATATATATATATATACCTATATATATATATATATATATATATATATATATATATATATATATATATATATATATATATATATATATATGCTGGACAAAATAATGGAAACACCTTATGAATTTTGCACCAAGTAATAGGTATTTTAAAATGTTGGTTTTATGTTTTCAGCAAGATATGAGTTTTTCTATGGTGGTTCCTGCAATGTCTACAGGCCCCGTGAGAGGAAAATTATTTTGCTCAACCTCTGTATATATATCTTTCCGTAACTACAGCAAAGGTAAATGTTTCTCACATGCTTTTCCGTTTAGGGAATTTTTCTTTTTTTCTTTTTCTTCAAAAATGCTCTATTGTCAAAAGTGTATTTATTCATAAAGTCTGAAGAAATGCTGGTTTTGGAAAATTTTCAAACGATATAATGTTTGAAATTGTTCGACTGGACATGGAAAGAATTGTAACGTAAAATGAAATACACTTTTTGTTGCCATCAACACCCTGTTTGAAGTCTTGATTTTGCTTCCACAGTATATAAATGCTCAATTATGAAATATGATAATTTCGTAGCTTACTTCTTAACTCAAGTCTTTCTGGCTTAAAACTCATTGGTATATGAAAACTTACTGAATTACACGAACTTAGTATATTACATATAAGTCTGTCTCTCTGTCTCTGTCTCTCTCTCTCTCTGTATATATATATATATATATATATATATATATATATATATATATATATATATAATATATATATTTAAATAAGAGAGTAGTCACAAACAATATGTATTTTTTAACATTATTTTATTATTCCGTGTCTTGGTTTTTCATTGAGAATTATGTTTGGATCATTGTAATAATGTTTTTAAGTCATTGAAATCGTTTACGTACGTTTCAGACGGTCTGATGCGTCCTCGTCAGAAATTTCTAAATACCGGAAGACTAAGTCGTATCTGGTCGTTCGTCGGCTATGACGAACGACCCACTTATTGTATGCTTTGCTTTATTTTGGCGTTCTGTTTTTCTTTGTAATCCTTTAAAAGGCTATAATAGTGGCGACGTCGGATTTCGAACTCACAGAGATCACCTGCATTTAAAATACGGCCAGCATTAGAAAGAACTCACGACGGAAGCCAAGCAAATATGCAGAAAACACTGATGAAAGGATAAAAACAGGAACTCGCGAAAACCATATAAGTGCATAGACATAAAAGTTTGAATTGTAATCTTGTGAAAAGTAAGAATATTTTTTTTTTTTTACTTCTCTTTGCTTGGCACTGTCAAGACATCTTGGCGCACCCGTAAATACAAAAGAAAAAGTAATACGAATTATTAGTGTTTTTTTTTTATCACATCATTAAATAAGTGTATAAATGAACTTTTTTTTTTGGGGGGGGGAGAGGGGAGCTTAGTAAAAAAAAGAAAAGAAAAAAGAAAAAAGCGCATACAGTTTTCGGGGTTGTTTTCCCCCTTCGGTCAATATTTTTTGTGCTATGAAAGGCATTGCTTTTAAGGAATATTGAATATTTCTTGCGACATATATGCATATTTTTCTCTTCTATGGGGAAGG